>NC_089197.1:4834974-4994974 GCF_963930695.1 Labrus bergylta
AAGAATTGCTTTGTGGTATGCATTTTGCATAAAGTGCTAAATAATTATAGTTGACAAAATCTCCTTTAAAGGCAGAATGTGCAACATTTAACACATAAATATATCAGAAATGAAGTATACCCTGTGTAAACGTCTCTCTGAGTCATGACTGTCTACAATGAGTGAGAAGCTCGAGTCCTGCTGGCTGTGTTTACATGGACAGGACGGCCTTGTGTATAAAGTTGTTTTAGTCAAGGACTAGAGAAAAGAAGAATATCATACTCACTGCTTATTTGGATGTCATGTAAGTGTCTTTAGATCACGGTCATTCTATGTCAATTTAAGTGCGATATGAAGCTACAAGCTAACTAAGGTGTGCTAACATTAGCCTGCTAACACAACGATGTAGACCACAGGCGATTGCAGCTCCGGCAAAGGACAATTTTGTCCACCGCATGCGCTTAATGGTGCTTAATTATGGTGCATACTAATTCATAACTCCGTTGTGCAACTTGAGTGGAGGGGGATTGGAGGTGTGTCGCTGCAGGAAACAAGAGTTTAGAGTATCGGAGGTGTCGCCAAACAGCAGTTTGTTTTGGTTTAATGCTGGTGCTCAAGGGCGACATCTACTGGATCAAAAAGTTGCACATTCTTCCTTTAACACCAGTTGTGTCAAAGTTAAAAGACACATTTTCAGGATAAAATGAGCCACAAATATAAGTGAATTACATGTTGCCCCATTCCTGTAATTATCCCTACTGAAGGATCAGTTAACATTTAAATGCTTTCCATTCTTTATCTCTTTCAAAATTGGTGAAAATATTCATAAAAATTTAAAACTTGTGTCACTGGTTGACTTCCTCCATTTTGACATGCTGTACAAAGGTCCAGTGGAGCATGCTTTCAGTCCCCTGGTACTATTTGTGTATCTGGTAATATTCATCGGGTTTTTAGGTTAAAAAATGTATCTCACTGAGGATGCTGAGGTCTAAAACAACGTGTATCAAAAATGATTCTTTAATCTTTATATGGCCCTTATCTGTAGATTGTTATTTGTATATCATTTAAAGAACTGTCAGTGACTCAGATCCTGATCACATGTGTCGTCTTTGTCTGGGAAAAAGACTTCAAGCTGAAATGTGCCGCTACATTTTGGGTAAAGAAAGAGCTCCTCTGATGATACAATCCCATGTGACTCAAAATCTCAGAACTTGTCAGAAGATGTCATTTGTTTTGTGTTTATGTTGTTTTTTCCTCTAAATGCACAAATTCTCTAGTGTTCCTGTTGTCATGATAAAGAGACAATAGTGGACTCAGAGGAAGGTGTCATCAAAAACTGTGAAGCTGCGCTGACTGCATAAACAAAAGATCAGTAAATGTGTTATATACTGTATTTAATGCTTTGCTGATCTGTTATCAGTGACATTTTCCAAAATTATCATCAGACTTTTTGTGACTTAAAGTTCTACTCTTAAACTTGATCCAGTGTGTACACTCTTAATTTATCCCCTAAATGTTTTTTTTTTTTTTAAGTGGACCGTCTTCTGAAGTATACGACCTTTGTTATAAACAGGAACATATAAGACTAATCTTGCATCTTGGATTCAGTCTGTAGGGACTTGGGTTGGGAATTGAAAGGTCGCCGGTTCGATTCCCAATGTGAACCAAAGTATGGAAGTTGATCTGGTAGCTGGAGAGGTGCCAGGTCACATCTCGAGTTCTGCAGAGGTGTCCTTGAGCAAGGCTCTGGCGCGCTCCCTGTGTTTCATCCCCAGTCTGACATCTCTCCACTAATGCATGTCCACATGTTTGTGAATGTTTGTAATTCAGGTCCATGTGTGTGAGAATCATGTCTCTCGATAACACAGTGTAAACCAGAATTTATCCTCCGGGAGAGTAGGTAAAAAAAAATAAAAAATGTAGTTCACCTAAACAGCTGGCCTCTAGTGTTTACTCACTGTCACTCAACTTGTGTTGTTTGACTTCAGGGAGTAAGAATCATTATAAAATTAAAACTAGCCACAGGAGGGGCGTAGATTTTACAATCAGAACTGGCCCACTGGACTATTTTAGGGTGAAACAACTTTATAATGATGCAATTTGAGTCAACTTTCCCTTATTCATTAGCATTTTGGGGGGTAATGCGTTACGCTGAACTACTGTTCTGCGATTACTTTTGTTGTAACGAGTAACAAAACATATTAGCTTAACAAGTCAACAAATCAGTTTGTACTTTGAAATTGTTTTCCTTGTTCCTTTTGTTGCCTCCCCCTCAAAAAAGAGAGAACATCCCTGATGTTTTTTTCTGTCTTGTTCTTGTGAAGCCAAAGACAATTTTCCACTTTGTGGACAAATAAAGTTCTATTCTATTCTATTGTTTTTCCTGGCAGAGCGTGCCCACTGACAGCGACCACTTCAGCTGTCAGGGTCCTACGGATCACCTCCGGTAGTTACTTGTTGTCTTGAATTTGGATTACT
This sequence comes from Labrus bergylta, assembly GCF_963930695.1. Classification (NCBI taxonomy): domain Eukaryota; kingdom Metazoa; phylum Chordata; class Actinopteri; order Labriformes; family Labridae; genus Labrus; species Labrus bergylta. Next base: position 4,837,432 of record NC_089197.1, read on the forward strand.
ACGGCACAAGGTTTATTTTCTTTAAAATCTATCCCTGTTTTCTCTATATAGGCCTAGATGATTTTGATATTAGACAAGCTGTTTGAAAGTGGCGCCACCAGCTCTGTTCAGGTTCCTAGATATGACCGGCCATAAGTATGACCGGCCCTACACTGTCTCTGATTAGCTAACCCTGATTTTCTTACCCAACCAACCAAGTAAGGCAAAAAGTACTAGGTAATTGGAGTCAGAGTCGGCAGAGTCATGCGTGTGGTTATTTTTCACCGTTATTCCGTTTCTTCATAGCATCCATTAACTTGCTTAAACTCACATTCAGTCACCTGACTCATTGTTTCCAGCACACGTGTACACCACAGCGCCTTTCCCAGCCTAGGTATAAAAAAAAAAAATGCATCATATTCTGAATGACTTAAATCAGAGAGGATCTAGAAGTGGGTATACGCAACCGAGACTAAGAAATAAGTGGGTATTTGTCCGCACTAGACCGACTCTGAGCTGCCGACTCAGCACCACGCAGACAGACACAAAAAAGCAACTGTTCAGTCAACAATCTGAAGCGTTAAACTGCTGCGAGTCAAATATTTTTCTCAGGAGTTAGTAAAGAACGTAATGTTAAAAAGGGCCTGAATATGAATTAAAACCCTGCAGAGGAATGCTAATGCGTTATTACTGTATAAAAAGCCAATTGTTTGCTATAAGAACATTATAGGGTGATTACATGTCAAACAACTCTGTTAATGCAGCTTTAATATTTGCCTTTTTGTTCACTTTAAAGCTGGAGGTAGGCTGCTTTGCGGAAATATTCAAACATAAAAAAAAAAGCCTGCAGCAGTTTAATATTTTGTCATGGGAATTTGATTTGTTGAAGGTTTTCAGGATTTAAAGCAACATTATGGAGGAATTCAGTTCGATGTGGTTTGGCGCCCACTGAAGGTCTCTGAGAGACTCAGAGGCAGACACATCTGGCTGTAAATGTTCTCCCTCATGTGAAGGATGATTCTGACGAACATTTGCTGTTCAGATTTGTTATTTGTGTTTTTTAATGTCTAATTTTACATTTGCTGTTTGTGTGAAACTCTGTTAATTGTGCTGCTGCCAGTCTCGACCAGGACGCTCTTAAAGAGATTTTTCATCTCAAGGAGTTTCTTTCCTGGTTAAATTAAGGGTTAAATAAAAATAAATACATTTTCTTAAAAAAATGTTGATATCATATGAACTTGTGTCTCCAACAGGAGCAACTACCATCGTTTCACACTCAGGTAGCTCATGTTTAATCTACCATGGATGGTTATGACATTATAATATTAATCAAATCTGCTATGGAGAAAATGAACGGGATTTTTTTCTTGCAGAGCCACACTGTTGAGCCCCATTGTAATACTAGATCAAATTTAAAACTACTGCTTCATATGTGATTTTTTGATCCAGCAGATGTCGCCCTTGAGCACCAGCATTAAACCAAAACAACTTGCGCTGCATTGTTGTGTTAGCATGCTAATGCTAGCGATCTTTATTATGCTGGTATCTTCGCACTGCATGTAAATTTACCTGAAATGAGCGTGATCTAGAAACACAGTTAAGCAGTGAGTACAGTATGTTATTCTTCTTTTCTCTAGTCCCTCAATTAAACAACTTTTATACATGAGGGGAGGAGTCAGCCGGCCGTCCCGGCGATGTAAACAAAGTGAAGATAGGACTCTGAAAACTCTGAAAACATCACAGACAGTGGGACTCGGGTGTTACACCCATTGTAGACAGTCATGACTCACAGAGTTATTTTCAGAGGATATACTTGATTTATACATTTAAGTGTGAAAAATCACATAGAAAGCCTTTAAGCTGGAAAAGTTACATATTGTTGCTTTAACATATTTATGAAGAGCTGCCTCTTAGGAGAAGGATCTGTTTGAACTTCAAATGCAACAATTTCATTTGAATTCAAGCTCACACTGTGAAATCTGCTCACACTGTGAATGCAGCTCCTGACTAATTTCCCAATAATCATACTGAACACGGTTTAAAGGACTTTAATTTGTGATCCTACACACAGGCCCAGGTTTAAAGTTATACTAATCGTATTGTTAACTCTGTTGTTTGAGGCCTCGCTCTGTGTTCATCTACATTTTGAACTTTACCGCACAAGGATGTTGCTTGAAGTGAGCTAAATGATTTTTACACACATTCCACTTCTACGCATAAATATTGTAAAAGCACAAAAAAGTACAGAGAAAACTTGGCAAACAGGCGCTGCATTCAGCGTTGGAACAATGCAAAATTCATTGCTTTTAACTGTCAGGCTGTTAAAAAAAAAGTTATTTCCATGTGACGTGAATGCAACAATACAGTCATTCTTCATAAGAAAAAAAAGGCAAGGACAGGACAATGATGTTTCCAGATGACGATGTGAGAATGTTGTATGTGGGCCCTTGTTCTCAAAAAAAAAAAGGAAAAAGGTCACCACAGGCTGTCACAGTCCAAGGTCAGAGTCTCTACTTATCCTGATTCAAGTCAAGTGCATAATTAATGACGTAGCTCTGAGGCACCAAACTCATTTCAGCAAAGACAACATGAAGGAAGTGTTTCACAACCTAATGAGATATTTCTCTGTTTGAAAAAAGAAATGTGACACCTGTTCTTAAAACGGCTTCTGGCACAATGGCGCCTCACCTCTTTTTCATTGTGACAGATATTCCTGAAAAATATGTTGTAATTTGTGTTATTTTCATTTATTCAGTTTGTTTTCCTGCTACAAAAATGAGCATATTTAATTCTTCATGATGCTTTTGGTTGCTCTTCTATTCTCGCCTGCCAAACCCAGTAATCATGCTGAAATAAAAACCCTTCAGACATCAAAACCTGGATCACACGCGCTTTTTTGGAAATGACATCGGTGGATTTCTATCAAACGTGGTCCCATCTGACGGAAACCCAGGTGGGGTAGCAGGTGCCTTCGCTCTGTGACCAATCCCAGCGATTAATGGATCAATTAGGTTCCAGGTAGATGAGAAAGCAGCTGCAAACACACACCAACCCTCAACACGAGTGACCTGTCTGTGAGGACCTTCATCTCAAAATGATGGTGAGTGTGAAAGGCCCGTTCACTACAGGGACATATCAGAACCACTTGTATATTTTAATTCTCCATTTTTTCTTACGTTAAAAAATGTATATTATATGATTCTGAGGGTTTTGCAGGTATCTCTTTAAAGGGGACATATTGTAAAATCCACTTCCACAGTGTTTTTGAACATATATTTGGGTAACCTGAGTGTCTACCGACCCACAAAATGTGAAATAAACCCATCCAGTCCTTTGTTTGTGGTCTGCATAAGTCTTACAACAAGGAGGAAAATGCTCTGTTTCAAATGTGCTCTCCTTGTGATGTCACAGTGGGATTCTGGTAAAAAAAGAAAATCCCCTCCCCTGGTATCTCCACCCATGGACTCCACCCCCAGCCTAGAACAAAACTTTAGCACAGGTCCGGCATTTTTATTCTCTCTACAGAGGAGTGATGTCTACGGGGAAAACTCAGGGGGGGTCATTACATTTAAAGAGACACACACACCAAAACGGAGCGTTCAGAGAGAGCTGGTTTCTAAAGGGTCACAAACCTCCTCTGGTGCTTGATTCATGTTATATTTTGACCAGATGTTTCATTTAGACTACAGGGGACTGTTTGAAAAGGTGGAGGAGGGGGACGATATGTCCTCTTTAAGCTTATTTGCTTAAGGAGAAATTAGCCATTTCGCTAAATTTGATATCGAAGCAGGGAAGTCACACAATTAATATGTTTTTTAAATAATTAACACGATAAGGTCTCTAGAATATTGGCATGTGTTAACACGTTAACGTTGACACCCCTATAGAGAAATAAGCTATAGAGACCAAAATCTTTTTGTACCAGGCTGTTCACATGTTTAATTCTGCTGTAAAATAAAATCTAATGGGAACAAACTCGCTATTGGAGCAAGCTTCTAGTGACCAGCCAAGGAACTGCACATTTTCTGACCTTTCATGTTGGCTTCATTTTTCAGCTTTGGAGCCATAGTGTAAACTAAACTTGCTTACTTGCTTTATTTTAAGTTACACGACGATATTCAAGTACTTGTTAAAAAGGATTATGTCAAACAAATGAGGCTGCTGCAACATCGGTTAGTGTGTTAAATGTAACGCGGTAATTTGTCGCTTCAACTTCTGACTCGGTCACAAATTGTGCTTCCATTTGAAGATGCCGTTTCAGTACCTAAAAAACTGCATGCGTCTGTTCTGACTTCACAAACTGCACCAGCACAGTGTATCGTACTATATTTACTCTGTATTGAATATTCAACATGAATATGCAGACACAGTTAATTCTGAAGGATTATCGAGGTTTGTTAGGCTACTTAATGACCTAGATAGAGGCTGGGTTAAGCTTAGAGCATCAAAATAGACATAAGCAAGACAAGCTCATTACTTACAAGTACATTTCTTAATGCCGCTCGTCCTTATCTGTCTCAGCATCTGTCACTTAATGTGTCTATTACTGTTTATCTCAAAGGCCTATCTTTAACGTCGAGTATCTTTTGTCATCGCTATCAGTCCATCTCTCCCTCTCCCCCTCTCTCTCTCTCTTTCACTCTCTCTCTCTCTCTGTGTGAGAAGACGTTTGCATTTCAAGAGCAAATACAAAATGTTTCCTCTTTGTAAGAGTTCTTCTTTGAACTTTACATCCAATCTACGATGGCCCATAACTGGTACCTACTTAAATGTTACAGCGTGATGAAAGGAGGGGCTTTAAAGGGACACAATGCAGTTCTGTCCCACTTTCCACACGGGCCGAATCACGCAAACACACACACATATGGACACTAAATGACACAAACAAACAGATGCAGAGACTGGCAATGATGTAAGCTTGCATGAGGACACACACACACACACACACACACACACAAACACAGGCACACACACACACACACATTTAAAGTTGGTTACCTGAGCTCTGATGTGTGAAATACTGTGAATGGCGGGATTGATTCTTGGGCACCGAGTTCATTTACATATTTTTGCCTTTCCACAGCATCAGCACACTTCTTTTTTTTTCCCTTCTCTATGCTGATTGTGTGTGTGTGGCTGTGTGTGCGTGTGTGCGTATGTGTGTGTGTGCACGCACCCCACGTGTGTGTCATAGTGTGTTATTACAGGGGAGAGAGGCAGAAGCTTGTCTTTTTCAAGGAACACCCCCAGAACTAATGTTCCACACCTGTGCACAGTGCAGCACTCTTTATCGAGCATCACAGGTGCACTGCATTAATTGTGGGAGAAACCATTTCATTGGCAGGGGGTAGGGGGGTAAGGGAAGGTGGTGGGTAGAGTGGGGGTCCTCCTCCTCCTCCTGCTCTTCCCTGGCATGCATTCAATCACTCAATATTCACATCTGAATTGCTTTTAGCATTGAGGGCTTGAAGGTTTCGAAGCATCTGCATGGATGATATCAGAGGAAGAGCACCACCCTATTTTTAAGTAGTGTTTTTTTATGTTAGTTTGGCATAAGTCCCAGAGTGTGTGTGTGCATGTGTGTGCACGGGTATGCATGTGTGTATGTGTCTTTCTTATGTGCCAAAGCTGGCCTAGCTGCACTTACTAACAGGCATGTGCGTGTTGCCAAATACATGTAATGTTTGCAATGTTCCTTTGTGGAGCAGACAGTTGCATCCTGTGTGTGTGTGTCCAGAGGTAGAAGGGGGGGGGGGGGCTAAACACCTGCAGAACCCAGGGGTCAAACGTACGAGACTGCCCCCTCCGGTGACGCAATTACCATACGTAAATACCTTCCCCACACTCCTCCATGTCTCCTCCTTTCCTCTCCTCCCTGCCCTCCTTTTTTTCTTTTCTCTCTACCTATTTCTTTTCTTCCCCCACATCACCTTCTTTCACCTCCTCCTCTTCTCTCCACCTGTGCAACCACCTCCTCTAATTTTTTTACCCTTTTTTGCTGCCTTGTCTTCCTCCTCCATCACCATTATCTCTCCCCCCCCCCTCCCCACACACACACACACACACACACACACACACACACACTCTTAGTCTTTCCACGCAGCCCAGATTATGACTGTCTGTCAATCAGTCCATTTAACATCTGGGTAAGGTGAGGCAGACAATAACACATCACGGTCACTGAACTGAAAATCCCTAAAGATTTCAAAGGAGGCTTCTTTTTTTTCTTTTTTTCTTTTTACATTTTCCCTTACTTTCTCTCTCTCCTCTTTCTATCCCTTCTTTTTAGGAGGTCCAGTAATGAGTGACAAAAGGTCATTGGAGCATTGCAGCTGCTCATCCACTCGTGCCGTAATCCAAGGCACTCATGCCTGATTACCTCTCCAATGGTCAAAAGGAAGGGGAGGGAGTAAAAACAATGGGCGCGAGGCATGAGGCTCCTCCAAAAAATATGGGCCAGGGGTGTTATTTTGGACGGCGCCAGTCAGAGAGAAACAACCCCGAGCAGATCCATTTACTCTTTTTTAAATCAAAATGCCTCAGCAGCATGCACACGCAGCGAGGGGGAAAAACATGACACATTTTCTCCCTTCCCCTCCATCAACAGCCATTTTGATCTCCACAATTGACCTTCCATGGCATCATTTACAATGAGTCATATCACAGCCGCAAAGTGTTAAAGCTGCAGCGCGCTCGCATGTGTGTGTGTGTGCGCTCACTCACACACATGCTTAAACACACAGATAATCATTCTCTTTTTCTTCGGCACAAGCTTGCAGGCACACAGAGAGTTGTGTTTCCTCAGGCATGTGCACACACACACACACACCCACACTTCGACATTATCACACATGCACTTGTAGGCATAATAGCTTTAACTAGACCAAATTGTCTGCCCTTCATTTGTATGTCTATGGCGACCCACATTCTGCACGAGTCGCCCTTTGACAAAGAGGGGTCATTCCCCCAGCAAAGAAAATGAAGCCCACTAGATATTGTTTGATTGGATTTTGCCTTTTCAAGGTTTCAGGATCATTACAGGAATTCATTTGAAGTGTTGCTGAAAATGAAACCACGACCCTCTTCCCCGCGTTTAATTATTCTAATACCACTTTCTTTTTTTGCTCTCATTCTTTTTTTTTTTCTGTGTGCAAAGTGTGCCATTTGAAGAAATTAAAATCATCAGGCTAGCCTTAAAATGAAACCAGGGTGGAGCAGATTTTCACCGGGACGTTATTTTGTTTCTTCTCATCTCTGTCCTCTGCTCGTACACCACCGCCTTCTCGCTCTCTTTTTTTTATAATCTTCGTTCTCTTTTTTTTCCCCGCCTGAAATCATCCCTACATCCTCTGTTCCCACTCCTGATTTTCTTTTCTCTCTCTGTCCTCTTCTAACTTCCTCCGTCTTGTCCTTTCCACTCCGTCACATTCACAGTGTTTCCATCACTTTTTCGTCTCATCCCCTCCTCCCCACTCCACATTTTTTAAACACAAGCCAGCGCGTTGGGTTCCAAACCAAATGTGTTCATTCCAACATTTCAATAAATTGAGTAGGGGAGGCATTAACGTTAATCACAGCGACCACATTGTGCTTTAGACACGTCGGTGGGATTATGGATTACTATTAGCTGGATGGAAACCGATTCTTTCATTTGAATTCCGACTTCCTCGTCTTGCTAAAATTAAAAAGAGAACTAATACTTCTTGGACAATAATACTTCTTCTTGGACAGGACTTTGCTTTGCCCCCCCCTCCCCCGTCTCTCTCTCTCTCTCTCTCTCTCTCTCTCTCTCTCTCTCTCTCTCTCTGATCTGCAGGAACACCCAAGGAGCTGCAGATGACAGACAACCAGACAGTTCACATCTCCATTCAAATAGCAACCACATGAAGTTGATTTCACTGAGTGAGCTCAAACCGCTGCAGCTGATCATGATCCCTTAGTGAGGCTTATCATTCGTCTCTTTTTATTAAATACATATCGGCCATCACAGTGCTGCCAGTTTATATGTATATGTCTGCCTGCTTAGTTATGTGCAGGGGCGGCCCAGTTTGTTCTTCACTTCAGCTGTCATGTTAGGATCAGGCATTTGAAAAGATACATGATTAGAGCTTTGGCTAAAATATTATCATGACGTCAGTCATTTCTTAACTGGAAAGTCAGGGGTTCAATCCCCAGCTCCTGCAGCCACATGTCCTATGTGTGCTTGTACAAGACACTTAAGTTGCTCCTGCTGCTTCGGTGGCGGTGCATGAATGCATTCATTAGATAATACTGATGGACACTTTGCATAGTGTGTGAATGTGGAGGTGTGACCTGCGGTGTAAAAGTGCTTTGAGTGGTCAGAAGACTAGAACAAGTTAATTTACCATTACCTTGAGGTTTAGTGTAATAGACGGCGAGGTCATCGGTTAATAAGCGGAGTAAGAATGAAGCGTACATGGGGAGTGAAGTCCAAATAAATAAATACCAAAGTTTAACAATAATTACCAAACTGTCAGAGGTTCCACCACAGGTAAGATACACACAACGATTTGTAGTGGGGGATTCTTTTTCTTTCTGTCCCTCTCAACACCACACACACACACACACACACACACACACACACACACACACACACACACACGCACACACACACACACACACACAATAATGTACCAGCTGCATGACTGTACCGAGATGAAAACAGTAAGAAGTCTAAAAAGGACTCAGAGCTGTCGGACTGTAATCCTCTGTGATTACTAATTAACTTGTTGTGAAACATATACCCCTAATGATGTTGTCAAATGTCAATGGTTTGTTAAGCAGGAAAACAAATGCAATCACTATTTTATTTCATTGCAATAGCTTTAATACATGTGGAAGGTTTAAACAAGAGAAGTCTGTGTGTGTGCTACAGCATGCATGTGGGTTGCAGCCCTGCAGGAGCTGAGTGGTACACACATGTATATAAATATAGTCATATGGTCACACTATAGACAAGTGTAACAGATGGCCTGAGTTACGGCATCCATATCATCCCTTTCGTCTCTTCTCTTCTTTACTAAAGGGATTTCCCTCCTCTGCTATCGACGCTGTTAATCACGTTATTAACGTCACATTACAAAGTGACTGTTTGCACATACAGCTTTTGTTAAAATGTCATTTATAAAGCAGCTTGAGGAATATTACGACACGATGAGATGCACTATATCGTCTTTTATCTGAAATTCAATATTTGACCTGAAATGAATTAACTTAACTTTTCGTATTCCTTCTAAAAACAATTGATATTTTTTTGGATCTTAAAAACTGCAAATTATCCTCGTTAGCTCTGCCGTGCCAGAGACATTGTTGAAAGAAAAAGAAAAGCAAGTGAGAATAGCCTCCCAACCCCCTCTTTCATCTCCAATAAGCCTACTGGGACTGTTTTGAGTGAGCCAAGTAGCTGTGTAATTCACACAGTTACATATTTAACAGGAATCATCATCGTTTGAATCCACCTCTTTTGTCTTCTCTCGTTCTCTCTTTGAACATTTCTGCAGCGACTAGAAAGAGAAAACGACTTTTCTCTCGGTGGTCACTCTCCAGGTGTGACTATGGGACACGGGGGAACATGATTTAACCAAAGAGCGTCTTGTTTTTGATCATTTACATTTACTTTAACACACAAACATACATACATTTCATTCTTTTTTTTACCTTTGGAATAATGTGTTGATTATTGTTCTAGTTCAGCTTCATAGGAAGTGTGAGGTTGTTTCACATGGTGAGTCAGTTCAGGTGGACATCTGGGCAAACAAAGCACACTACATAGGGGCCTAAAACGTAAAGGGTTGATTTCAAGCATCTGATTAGATTAGACTTTGATCCACTTCTAGAAACAGATTAAAATACCTGACATTGCTCCTCAAAAGCTAGTTAGTTAGCATGTTTAAGATGTAGAAGTTGTGATCTTGTAAGGGGTCATCTGCAGAACTATTTATTGTCTGTAGCTGTACTCAAAAACTGATTGCAGATTGAAGAAGATTCTACAGGTAAGTGAGGAAGTGTGTCATTGAAGCTATTCATTTTAGGCTAGTTGAACTTTTTTTCCTTTTCTTCTGCAGAAAGAAAACATATCGCTATGTCAGTTTTTCATATATCATTCATCCCTATTTTAAAGTCAATGTTAATGTTTCCACTTTCTAACAAAGCTAAGCATCTTTGCCTTATTATCGCCTTCCTAAACCAAGTGATTGACGTTCCTTTAATACCTTTTAAATCATTAATAATGCTGCAGGGAAAACAAGTGCAATATATTAAAACGTTTTGCAGATATCATTTTTTTAATATACTCATTTTATTTATTGTGATCCCAATCCAGCAGACATTACTTTCCCCACTAAACATATTTCCTACTTCGTCTTAGTTTTTGCATTCATTTTTTCTTTAAGGAAACAAGATTGCATTCAGAGCAGAATTCACAGAAACATATACTTTAAACAGAAAAGTGCATGAATACCTAAATTCAGATCTACAAAGCCGAGATCTTTCTTTAAAAGAAGCCACTTAATGAGGTGAAGAAGAGCACCCTGAACTAATAACTCAGGATGCACAGACAGCACTTTAGCTATCAGGCATCATAATACATTGTCAGCATGAACATTGAAGCTTTATATTTTACTTAAGTAAGATTTATGTTTGCTATTTAAGGATGGAGAAGCAACACCATCTGTGGATTCACCTCAGGGTAGAACAGTTAATAAGATACCTGTGCTAAAATATCCTGATACTTAAACATGTTTGAACCTTTGAGAATATCTTTTTTTTTGTTCTATGCAAAAGACGTGCATTGGTACGTATTGTTGCTGCTGGTTGGTCAGTGTGTGTGTATGTGTCAGAACATGTATACCTTAATGCGTGTGTACGTGTGTCCCTGACGCTGCTGTCATCAGAGGATGGTATATGTCAGCCTTGACTACACGCTGGCTCCACTTCATCACCAGCTGCAGCCCAGCTCAGCTCCAGAAAAACTGGCAAACGGTTTGTCTGCCTGCCTGCATGAGGCACAATAAAACTGTGTCTCCCTGAGACAGGCCTCTGCAGCCCGTACACACACACACACACACACACACACACACACACACACACACACACACACACACACACTGTAACACGCACTGTAACACACGTACACAAACATGCAGATGTGTGCGAACACAGCTGCAGTGAGACACCTATTTGAAAATAAACCTGCAAATGGCCACATTTTCAAACAATGCACTTTGCAAGAAGTGTGTGTAGACATGTTGTGTGTCTGTTTGTGTGTATTCGTGAGTGTGTGTGTAATTTGTACCTTTTCTAGAGACGAACGCAGACAGTGCCAGATACCCTCATAATGTTGGACAGGTGTACAACATGGTAATCAGGGATTTATGAGTGTGTGTGCGCGCGTGTGTGTGTTTACGCACATAAAAACAGAGGGAGGCGAGTCAGGAGAGGGAGAAAAAGCAAAAAGAGAAAGACGGCCAAATGTTCAATATTCTTTACTTCTGTCTTTTGCCCGGAAACCTGCGTTTGCATCGACCGCATTCCCCAAAAACTGTGAGTGTGTGTGTTTGTTTGTTTGTGTATGTTTGTGGACTGTCTGAACAAGGTCAGCCGCCTCTGTCCTCACTGCCCCTTAACGCATCCCTCATTACCCCTCGTAACAGCCGATCACACTCTTCCTCTTTGCACGCTCTTCCTCTCTTTTCTTTCTCTTTCTTTTACATGTTAATCCCCGTCCCCTCCTGCCTTCGTTTTCCCCCTCCCTACCCTTCTCTCCGTACTATTTTCTACCTTTCTGCGGCTCTGGAGCTTAAATGACAGGCTGTCAGAGGACACTGAGTGCTGTGGCCTGGTTAGTTAATGTGTTAGTTACAGACACACCTGCCAAGAGGAGAAGAAAGCACCATCAGGGATATAGACTCCAAATAACAGAGGACAGACGAATGAGGAAATCGATCGATCAATCAGTCAGAGAACAAAGTCATCAAATTTGTACTTGTTTAACAGCCAGCAGTGATCACTCTGCCCCCCCCTTTCTATTTTCATATTTATTCCTCCTTTCACCATTACCCTGGATATTGCACTGCCCTCATAGATGCACACACATTAGCACATAGCGCTGTCAACCTAAATGATACTTTTCACCATCTTTCCATTTGCACCTCCTCCTCCTCCTCGCCTTCCTGTGCTTTAAATTATTCAGATCTCTCTACATTTGATTTAGCATGCCTCCTGTCTGCCATTTCCCCTTCTTTTTTATACATTTCATTATGTTGTATGACTTTAGACCCACTGGCTGGAAAATGACAATTATTTTGCTCCAGCAGCCAGCTATTAACAGAGCTGAAGAATACATGGAGTGGCGTGCTGAGTGGGGACTGCGGTGCGAGATGCAGACATGTGCATGCACATAACACACACACACACACACACACACACACACACACACACACACGCACACATTGATATACACAGAACCACACATGCATAAAGGTAAATACTGCATACAAGGCAAGCATGTAAAGCTGCTGTAGTTTTATCCTATGTCTTATCGCTCTTTTCTCAGACACACACCTTCTCTGCATACACTTACTGTACTGTAAAGCAACAAAAAAAAAAAAGCTGGCTCGTGGCCGGGCCCGCGATGAAGAATGATCCCACGGAAAGAGCAGAACAAATAGAGAGATCCGTCACTGCAAAGTAATGCCTTTTAAATGTACACTTAGCGTGGCCAGGCTAGTGAATTCAACCCATATCTAATGGCAGCTTGTTTGGCCTTTTCATCAATTCTGCATAAATATATATGAGCCACAGGGAAACATACAAGGGGCCAAATAGAAATGAATGAACTACTCAACCATATATTTGCTGTGAGAGATATGCAGCTTGTGATTGGAAAGGGCATCCACTATCTGCAATATTGATAATACTTTTTCAAATTTCATCTGCTTTTGTTTGCGTTCTGCGGCCGCCTGTTTAAACACGGTGAGAATTATAATGAGGCCAAACATTATCTCCACCGGTTGTTCTAGGCTGAACATATAACTTTATCACTGAAATGATTCCCCGTACTTTGGCTGCATTGTAGCGTTTCCATTAGAGCTTGGCTATCTGACAGAACTCCAACCAATCGGCGGCAACAGTGGGCCCACGTCTGGTGGCCAAGCGGCGCCTGAGTCTGTGACACTGTGCTGTGTGTGTGTGTGTGTGTGTGTGTGTGTGTGTGTGCCAGGACGTTTAATTGTTACCATCTCTGATCAAATATACTGGGGGACAATGTGAACTCTCTATTTTACCTTGGTTTGTGTTTATTGAACGTCACAGTTTGCTGTGTGTTGTGTTTTTATACATAAGATCTGGATGATTTACAGGGTCCACATGACACTTGAAAATCACGATATAGCTGTTTTGTATTTGTCATTCTCTGCCTGTTTATCAGTTTGACGTCAGTCACATCAATGTAGGGTTGACCTTTTTCATCATAAGCCGAAAAATATACCACAGATCTAGGAAGATATGACGCATGCACTTACCAAGACGCTTCATCTGGTTGTTTAGTCTTCTGCACCAAACAAGCTATTCTTGTATTGTCTTTTTTATCCTACAACAATTCTAAATATTCTTCTCCTATGTATTAATTTTAATATCTTATTGCTTTTATGTGTCGTATTTTATTTTTTCATTTTTAGACATATTTTTTAAAGTCTTATTGGTGTGCATTAGTCTCTCAATGATTTTATCAATGATTTTATAAACTACTTTTTCGTCAATAACTTTTCTGCACTCTTAACTCGTAAAGCACTTTGAACTGCAATTGAATTTGTCTGAAAGGTGCTATATAAATAAAGTTTGATTGACTGAAGCTGCTCCAGCATTTCATTGAAGGAACATACAAAAAGAATGTTAGGATGGGCTTGTGTACATTTATCTTTACAGACATTATAGCGTAAAAACACATAAATATGATGGACCTACTTTCTTTGTGTGCCAACTCTGTCCTGTTCAGTGCTGCGGTTTGTTTGTCTGTATGTAGCACATTCTGTCTGTGAATATTTATGTGATTAGGATGGAGGACATCAGACACATTCTTTCATGAAGTTACTTACCTGCGGCGGGGGTTACCTGCTCTGGGTATTCTGGCTATTTCAGCAATCAGCGCCAACAACGAACGTAGATTTAGCTCCGAAGCCATCCACAGTAGATGCTATTCTCTTCCTCCACGACATCTAAAAATACCCCACCCTGGTTAGATTATGTATCTAGTTTTAAGCTACAGCGGTTACAGTTGAGTTCATCAGCTCACGAGAAAATGTGTCATGTGTCAAGCCAGTTGTTGTAACGTTTTGTTTTGTTTCCTGTAGGGGATGTTAGCTGGCTACCAAAAGCTGCTAATGTGCTAATGTAAACTAAGCTAACTATGTTAATGTTGAACACAGCGGTGTATGGTGCAGCTGACTGTGTGTGTGTGTGTGTGTGTGTGTGTGTGTGTGTGTGTGTGTGTGTGTGTGTGTGTGTGTGTAAGGAACAGCTGATCATACACTGCATCATGTTTGTTTGTTTAAACACTTTTACCTACAGCCAAATGTAAAAATGACCAATTTTCAAGGACCATTTATGAGTAATCTGTGTAAACAAGCCAGCATGTTGCTATGGCAACGATACCCGCATGACACGATGACACCAAATCAGTGCTGCGGTTTGCTTTAACTGTGTCGATCTCAGGCCAGATTAGAACATGAAAATTATAATGGTTGCTGGGTTTCTGGTCAAGCAAGCTTTATATATTATTATATTTATTATATCACTTATTTCAAGTAATTACACGTATAATAAGATCTTTTTGACAAGGAATTGGAGAAATACACCTGCATAGATTTGAGGTTTTTGCAGTGTACGATAAATGGACTGGCTTTTTTGAACAAACATTTAAAGCAGCCTTCACATTGTTTGTTTTTATTTAGTAAGACGTGACAGGGTTTGAAAGAGAAGGTGGATATATATTGCTTTGACTCTTTCCAGGAGGAAGCAACTTGTCAATCATGAGCTCTTGCCCTAAAGCATACTCTGATTTCTTTACTATACTCTGAATGGGAAAACAACTTGAAACTAGAGATTGAGACCTCTTTCAAATAAGTGAAGTACGCTCATCTGCTCGAAGCGAGTTGCACCCTGCTGGTATTTAAAGAGACTACAGGGTTAAGGTATGTCTAAATTGTTTTTCATTTTGAACCAATGAGGTACAGTGGACTTAATCTATACAGTTTATGCAAGTGTTTTTCAATGTGGGGAACTATGACATTTTAATGTACTGTATGTCTTTTTTTAATGTTATTTTTGGGCCTTTTTGCCTTCATTAGATGGGACAGCTTAACAGAGACAGGAAATGTTGTGAGGGGAGGATAGGGGATGACATGCAGCAAAGGGCATGATGTTGGATAAGAACCCAAGGCTGCTGCATTGAGGAGTTTAGCCTCCAAACATGGGGTGCACCATAACCACCAGGCTATAAGAGTCCCATTCTATTATATGCATTTTGACTGTTATTAATCACTGCATATAGAAATCTATGTGTTCGTTTTCAACGCAAATCTTTCAATTGAAAAAATAACGCACAGCACTGAAGCCAATCAGAATCAAGCAAACGCAATCAGTGATGCTGATTTATCATTAAGTCGCTGCACAGCGTAAAACTAGCTACCTTCCCCAAGTGGAAACATTTCTAAAAAGAAAAAGAATGTAATGAATGAATAAGACCAAAAATATGTTTACTGTAACTTCTGCTGCTGATTAAGAAGAGAGAAAATATAAACAACTGTCTATAAAGAAGAAATGAATGAATGAATAACACGATTCTTATTTGGTGTTAAAATAAAGAAAGATATTTTTGATATTTGCCAATGTAATGTACAGAAATGTAAAGACTTTTTGCAGTAGTGGGGTCCCTGCCAGAGGCTAATGCTATACAGTATGGGGGTCCTTGGTATTACTAAGTTTGGAGACCCCTGGTGTATGCTTCTGCTGGGGACAGACAACACATAATGTCACCTTTATTTATCTTTTGGATGTGGATCATTTCAGGACTTTCACATTCAGATTATTCTGCAAATAAAGTCTGCAGCTCTCGAAGGATAGCTGTTCTGTGCATCAGTGGTGATGACACATGTGCAACTTTTCTTTAAATGCAAGTTTTTTAAATCAATTTGAGAATCCCAGAAGCATCAAACCAGCTGAATGGTTGATGCAACTTCTTGTTGGAAGGCAGACTCAAATACAACACTTGTGCATGTTCACCTGTGAGAAGACACAATAAGAGTGTGTCCCCCAAAAGGGTTTGCTGAGGGCCTTTCCCAGGTCTGTTGTTGACTTCAGCTGTCATGTAAAGAGACAGATGATTAGAGCTTTGACTTCAATGGTTCATATTATCATCAGTTAACACACCAGTGATTTATCATCTGGCTTTGATTCTTTTATGGAAATCTTTCTATCACAGCAGTCCTACAGGTGTATGTAAAAGATAAGCTCTTGATACTGCAGCAAACCTTTTTCTATTTTATTCTCTTCTTTTTTCGTTTTGTTCCGCTTGATTTTACTCTTTTCTATAAAACATGATCCTCCTTGGTGGCAGCGGTTGGAGAGTCTTTTTTTCAAAAGGTTCTCAGCAGCAGTAGTATGCAGAGGTGAACTGTATTATATATCCTCTTAAGAAAGCACAGGAATCAGTCTTGCATGATTGCTCCTCGTAGTGCCTCGCTGGGAGGGAGAGAGAGCAGGTTATCCATGTAGAAATTGCACAGCAGATATCATACACCAAGCTCTGTCATGCACAAAGACGCTGAAAAAAAATGAAAAAAAAGAAGAGTACCAAGACAATCTTTCATCCCAGAGTTTCTGAAATCCCCGACACACACCCCTTTTGAAGAGCAGATCAGCCCCCGCGCAGGGACTGAGGGTTATTTGAACTAAAGCTTTGTACGGGGTTACAGGCAGCGTTCGAGCACTAAGACCAGGGTTGGTCCGATGCCTGCCATGGACTTATGGTGATCTTGGTGACTTGGCCAAACGTCGCAGCCCAGATCGAGCTGTGTCACCAGGGATCGACATATCAGAGGAGCTCAGTGAAGCTGGCAGATCATGATAGTCATCTTATGGAGAGGGGTCCCAGTGATTAAATCCAGGCTGTTGGATCCCACCCTCTGGCACTTGACCACACACATGCGCGTGCACATTAACTCACTCACACACACACACACACACACACACACACACACACACACACACACACACACACACACACACACACACACACACACACACACACGATGCATGCGTGTCCAGAGTCCCAAACCCGGGATCATTAATATTTGCACATTATAACCCTCCTCTTTTCTCACACTGCTGCCACCAGATATACCAGCTGGGCCCGCCTATCCATTACCATAATGCCATCAGTGTGTGTGTGTGTGTGTGTGTGTGTATCTCTACTTGTGGTGAGCTTTTGCTGTGTGTCTCTGTCTATATTGTATGTTCACACTTCCTTATAGCGTTCTTAATGACGGTGTATGTGGTTTGTATGTATGACTGCCTGTAACAGTGGCCACGCATATTGAAAGTGGATTTAAGAGCTAAATTGTGTAATGATTTCTGGGAAAACAATAAATTGAGGTTCCAAATAAAGGCCATTATGGAAATGAGATTAGGGAGCAATTGAATTAGGCTGTAATCACTGTTTCTATATGTCATTACAATGCAACTTTATACAGCATTACTCTGTGCCCGCGGCTATAAATGACAAACGGTGTTGTCTTTGAGCCGTATTTCAGGAAAGCCACGAGGGAGGGGGTTTTGATTCACATCCACTTAATGTGGCTCTACCTCTCCCACTTTATTTTTCTAAATTC
This sequence comes from Labrus bergylta, assembly GCF_963930695.1. Classification (NCBI taxonomy): domain Eukaryota; kingdom Metazoa; phylum Chordata; class Actinopteri; order Labriformes; family Labridae; genus Labrus; species Labrus bergylta. The sequence continues at coordinate 4,855,317 of NC_089197.1, forward strand.
ACATTATTCTCATCGAGTCAGACTATAAAAATATATATCTGCAAATTTAACAAATTGCTCCGAACAACAGAACATAACTGGAGACCAAAAAAAAACTGTGGATTGCAATATTTTATTTAAAAAGATGTTGTTTGAATAGATTTCATTTGGGGGATGCATAAACTGAAGAGGGACACGGAGGACAATTATAATGATGTACTGTTTATACAGTTATCATCCCAATTCAGTGTCTTACTTTAGCCTTTATATCTCTCTGCTTTTAACTTGAATAGTGAAATCATCTTCTTATTGCAATAATACACACTTCACAATAATGATGAATTAGATTTTGGATTACATCATAAACTCTATATTGATAAACAATGTTGTAGTCAGGGGGATATAGCCTGAGAAAACATTCAACATTCCTGCTAAAAACTCCTTTCACAAAGGCTGATTTGCAAATCATGCCCCTGTTTCAAGTCAAGTGGTAGGCATAGGATGAGGATGGCGGTGTTTGTGGTGACAACACAGCCCGATGATGGTGGCTGGGCGTCAGATAAATTAATCCTTAACGCTCTGTTTATTACAAACTATAATCTGGTGAGGGATAAGCATTTACAGTAATTTCATAATTCGAATACTTACGAGTACTATATATATTTATACCGTAACAAAAGATATATTGGACATGGACCTGCAGGTGGCCCACCATGTAGTGCCGCTTATCAGTACCGCATGTCTGTACGACAAAAACTGTCTAATTATTTAGAGGAAAAAAAAACTGAAAGCTTTGTTGTATTTACGAGACGATCCAAACTTGGCTGGTCAAATCGTCAACAGTACAAAAGCACAGCACCTCTGTTTTCACCCTTCAAAAGAAAAATCTCCTGCATACCATTATGTTAACCAGAGAGAAACTGATAATCAGAGCTTTACGGTAACTTACAGTAATATGTGACTCTGTCCATTTCGAGTCCTCAATTGTGCTACTCTTTCCTCAAACATGTTAAGTAGCGGTTGCTGGGCGTGATGGTGGCTTGATAAACGCTATCAGCTTGTGGAAGTTTTCTCCTTAAACAAAACTTAAGGGGATCATATCACCAGTCACCAGTTTCGTTATTGGCAGGCTCGAACCAGTATTTTTATGATAGGCACGCTATTGTCATCTTTATGTCAAAGTACAAAGTAAATAGATCACTGACTATATAATAAACACCATGTCTGCTCACGGCTGACAGGGTGTTTGTTACATGCACTCCCCTTTTGGAGTAATATGTCCCCTGAGAGTTTCCATAGCTGCTGTAAATCAGGTGTTGTTGTTGCTGCTGTAATACGGGTTGCATATGTTAAATAAAGTTGTTATACCTCTGTGTGATGTTTTTTTTTTTTCTTGCCAAGAATATTCAGCAAAAGTGAAACCTGGAAATTTCAGTAACTCATGTAAAGCACACTGAGTTGACTTAATGAAACTTTAAATAAGACGTTGACAGCTGCGCAAGTTATGAAAGGTTACACGAGTAATGACGAGTACTCCAGTACTGGTTCTCATCTCTGCGTTCCGTCTCTGACGTGGTTTTGCTCTGATGTCGGGCGCCCTACTGGGTCAGTTTCTGATGAAAATTCTACCAAGGCAATGAATCAATTCAGAGGTAGGGTCACTTTAAGTAGCATTACATACACAGACTTCTTTTTGTAACCCTTGAAAGAAATAAAAATAAATTTCCTAGTGGTCTTCTCCTTGAAACCAAGAGGCTACATCCATTGTCACTGTCACATCAGGATGCAACAAGAGACTGAAGAAGTCATCAGGGCAGTATAACAGATGAATGGTTAAAAATGAATGAAAATGGCCGGGCCACGATGTCAACCAACATAAGCTTATTTCAGATATAACAGGTTTAGCATTTATTTCAGTCAACCAGCAATTGGTGCAAATGGAATTACCAAAGATGTGTTTGAGCTTAGTCAGAGACTGTGTCTGCAGTACATCGTTTGTTCTTGAGAGAGCCATGACAGTTTCAAAAAACACCTCTAACCAGAGGAACCACATAGGTTACCATATAATCCATCCACAGCAGCTTTTACAAAATTACAGCCTCTACCAGGCATGCTCAGTTCTACCCATGTTTTTTTTTTTTTTTCTAGAAAAATTGATTACAGAGGGGTGAATATTGACTTTGGGCATCTTAGAACATGTTGGCCTTAGGAGCAGCTGGGCTTACTCCAAAAATATGTACCAGCCTGGAGAGCAAATTTTGTGCTTTTTTGATGCTTTAGCCCAGCATGATGTGCATCAACGCATCAATACCCCATCGCTATGTGAGGTGAGGAAGAAAATATTGGGTACAGGTGATTTGTTGTGCATCACACCTTGCTGTTGTGTGTTATCCTTGATCAAATCAGGGAAACTCTGAACAAATTGTTATGAATCATGGGTTCCTTCAGTGGTGACAGTGGTCCTGGAAACCATGGAAACCACTTCTCAAGGTGAAACACTCAAACTCCACTAGTAAAACTAAATAAGTTTGAAATATGGTGTCCAAACATTCTGGATCATTTACATAAAAATGATTTCAATTCTTGTAACAGAGGCTATTAATCTTACCATCATCTTGCAAGCAACAATAGCATACACCTCTATCAGCCTACACACACACACACACACACACACACAGTCCATCATCACCAATGAGAGTCCTCGCCTCCTGTTTTCTGGGGTCCGTGGGGATTTGTCAGTGCTCGTCAACCAACCGTGTCAACCGTGACAGTCGTCCAGATGTCTCCTGCTGCCACGGAGATGACAGGAAGGACAGGAGGAGAGGAGAGAAAGAGAGAGAGAGAGAGAGAGAGAGAGAGGAGTATCCCTCTTCTGACAAGCACTACAGTGGGACATCATCGGGCGATCAAATTCAGAGAACATAACTCGCCACGTTGATGAGCGCTAATAAAGTGGATTCTATGCTTGAGGTTCTTCAGGGAATACATAAAGTTTGTTGAGGGATTGTCCTGGTCAGCGTACCTGTTGAAGCATAACTCGTGTTTCTTTTTTTTCCCCACACATGTAACCGGTTTTATGAAAGTTTTATTCCAAACCAGGAGTCATCCTGCAAGGAGCTCAAAAGAAAAAGCCGGAAATATAGTTCTTGACTTCTAAACTTGATTTTTATTTATTTTTTGAAGCCAAAACTCACACAAAAGTATTGATTCATTTGAAACCCTGATGCTCTTTTGGGTATAACAATGTTTTTTTTTATGCATGGTACATTACAAATCAAATTGAAGTCAAAGTAAGTTATAGAGGGGCTTAACCATCACCTACCTTTTCATTTGGTTCGGTTTGCTTTCACACTGTACTTTGTCAAGCGCACCAAAACCTGTCAAATGTAATGTACCGTTGCCACTATTTGGAGATATGGCTCCGGTCAGTGGTCACTGCAATCCGGCCTAATGCAGCACTATGACCCAGAAGGAAACAACAGGACAGGTGAAGAATGGCATAGCATGGTGCAGGTTGGCAGATTTTGATCTATGCAGGGGAGATAAAGTAATCTGTAGGCTTTATCAGGTTAAACTCAGTGTTTCTCCTACCATTATATTGTTGGGGACCTAGGGGAAACACTGAAACTGGTATATTGTTCAGTGCAATGAGTCACCACATTAAGCAGAGGCATGTGGACATTAAGATCCAAGGAGGACTTAATGCTGCTGTTAGCAATGCTAACATTAGCCAAGCTCGACAAACCTATTTGAAATCTTTTACAAAGGGCCAAATTCAACCCACAATTAACTGCCTGTTTCAGATCTCGTTCTCACCTGCGGGGGAACCAAAGTCTGGTGCCCCCAGCGGTAACAGATGGGTGACGCCATCAGGCTTTGTCCATTAATCTATGGTTTCCCCCAGCCAATGACAGCACAGTGATTTTGGGAGTGGATACAATTCAGCCATCAATTCAAAACCGGTGAATATGGTTTACGCAGCAAAGCAGTGAAGAAGAGAAAATATGATGATATAGCGAGGCTAAAACACCACACGGATAAAGCTTGTTCCCAAAATGAGGGTGAACCTTTGGTAGGCTTTTACATGGAGTTGGCTTGCTTTCTGTTGGACAGGCAGGTTCCAATTACTGGGGGTTAGCTTGTGCTAGCGTGCAGTAGCTAACAGTGTAGGTACAAGCAGTAAACTTGCACACTATCCCTGCAATGAGTGTTCACTTCTGGTAGTCCTGAGCCCAGGAGGAGGGGCCCAAATTTGAATGTTGTATTTAAAAGCTGCAAAGAACCTTTCTACTGACTCTACCTTTAAACGCTCAGAGAAATGTACCAATGACGTCTTCTGGAGATCAACAGAGTTCCCTATGGGAAGGGCAGCAACATAACATGAGGGTACAAGCAAAGTCTCTGTCTTTTGACCATAAAAAGTTCTTACAAACATTTGAAAGTCAAAGTTATTTGTACAGCATCATATGCTCACAACCAGAGTTCCTTTGATAATCAACATCTGGAATGTGCGCAGTAAATGCTGAAGCACAAAAAGAAACTTTGCCCCCACCAGGTAAACACTCCCAGGACTTTAACTCTCTCCACAAGTGTAAATTTAAAATGATCTGCCCTATACAAAATATAAGGAGTATAGTTGGACAACATTGCAGAGATGTACTCACATATAGGCTCCTGCTGTATTGTCAATCATTTTATATCGCCTTATAATTTTACCCCTAAAGAATGTTCATCAGAAAGCCTTCTCGGACTAACCTAATTTTTCTTTCTGCTGCTGTCACTGTGAGGGGTTAAAAAGGAAGAGATGAGCTGATGTGATGTGATTGGCTATTCAGATCTTGCCTGTGGCCAGGTTGGCACCAATCCAAACAATTAACAAATGATTGTTTTGTTTGTTTGTTTGAACGGTTAGTTGGTTACCTATGTTACTGAAAACCGGCATAAAAATGTTAGTCATTTACAACAACGAATTCAACAAATAAAATCAAAAGATATCAGTCAACCATGTTTCCATGTTTGATTCAGGACTTGTTTATGCTTTTATTATAGATGATAGGACAGTGGATAAGGAAACTGGCATGAGAGAGCAGGAAGTGCTGAGGGTCGGAGAGGAACCCGGGCCGTACTCTTTGGAGACTGCAGCCTCAGTAGGCTACTTGTGTCGAGGCTACATAACCTCTAGGCCATCCTGCTGTGTTTTTAATAAATGAAAATGATGACAACAGTGTGGAGATGTTTTAATTCCTTAGCATTGCCTCTGTAATATAAATGATGTTGCTCATTTAAACAAGATGTTCACAAAAGAAACCAAATGGAAACCTTGCCTTTAAAACCTCTAAGATATTAACATGCCTAGCTAAAGAAGAGTGACCCTCATAGTTTCCCCATCAAAGACTCACTACCCTCTCTCTTGTAAGCACATGAGGCTCATATGGAGGGCACGGCAGGGCAGAGATCCAGCAGGCTGCCGGCCTTTGCCAGGAAGTGCTCTGTAAAGCACATGGTGAGAGCCTGCAGCACCAATCAGCCTGCACTGAGGTTGTCAATTGGCTCATTAGCGCTCATTACAGCGACCTCTTGGGCACCTGGGTGCCCTTCAGAGCTCTTACGGCGGGGAGCGGGTGGGGGTAGACTGTAGGTTGGGTGAGGGGCAAAACAAGGAAGAAGTGAAAGCAAAAACAGCACGACAAAAGACATATGTCGAGTTTGCTTTGTTGGGATCTAAGGGTTAAGACTGATGTTCAAGATGTTGCATTCACACAAAGGTAATCAGGAGAGACGCGGTTAATAGTGTTTTTTTATGCTGTACTCCAATGATGAAACACTCATGTCTTCAAATTGAAAAGGTGAAAGAAATGACTTGGGCTGTGCAAGTATTTTGGGGGGCCACGCTCTGGTTGGACAAAGTGAGAGTTTGTACTTTGTAAGATTTCTTCACTCTTATTTGACCACTGATGTTTTTATTAGGGCTACTGAGAATATACCAGGGGGTTAATATTCAGAAATAAAAAAGGATATTCCAATTTAGAAGAATAAAGTCATAAATGTCCAAGAAAGTACCTTGACTTTTTATTTTCTCTGATAATAAAATCATGCATTTCTGAGAAATAACCAGCAAAACTCAGTGTCACACATTTACAATAAAACTAGCAATCCAAAACTCTTCACTTCACTGTTTTTTTCCTGGAAATTGCAACTCTTCGACTGCAGGGGTTCGGTGAAAGAGCAGGTCCTCAATGGCAGTTTAATACCTGATTCCTGCAGTCTACATGATTAAGTGTCCTTGGGCAAGGCACTGATCCCCAAGTTACTGCAGCTGCAAACAAAAATCTGTTTCTATGATTTACAAAACCGTGTGCATGGATTTGCCATCTGCATGCAGGGGTTTCTAAACTTTGCATACAATTTGTAAACTGTGGGAACAGTTTTTTGAACTGTGCTCACAGATAGCAAAATTAGCATCCCATGGCATCAGTGTACGAATGTGTGTGTGAATGGATGAATGTGACATGTAGTGTAAAAGTGCTTTAAGAGGTTGAAAGCCTAGAAAACTGCCCTATAACTGCAGTCTATTTACCATTTAACTTAATATCTGCACATCTTATTGTTACTGCACAGTAAGCCAAATACAAACACAGACCCCATAGCAACACAGGTGGCTGTGTGTTATCATGTATGACACTAAACCACCTGGGTGCTCGACCCAAACATTTTACTTATCTTTAAATGAAATCTTTTAACAATCATTAATTGTAGAAAATAAAAGTTTTTATTTCTTAACAAAGCATTTTCAAAAGGATTAAACAGACATAAGGACAGTTTCAAATAATCTTTAACATTAAATTTACTCAGATCGCACACACTAGACACTTAAGCCAGACCACGAGACAACACACCTTTTCAGAAGAAAAACAAATATGAGGGAGGATCGATGGCATCAGCGGAGTATTCTCCTTGAAGCAAGAGAGAAAAAAATACAAGTTAAAGTTACAAAGTTAAATCCTGGCTGAGGAGACGTTTAGGGGTGACTTTTAACAATTTGTAGCTCGAGCTGGAAGTAAGTTGAAAATGAAGGAAAATCCAGTTGGTGACGCTTCCCGGTCTGCCCCCCCATGTAGGGGGTCAAACAGGGCCTAAAATCTACCAGTTTGTAGCCAACTTAAGATACAGATACTACATCAACTAAACTGACTTATATGAGATGAGATGAGATGAGATTCAACTTTATTGTCATTACACATATACAAGTATAGAGTAACGAAATGAGGTTTGGCATCTCACCAGAAGTGCAAATAAGCAGAAAGTGCAAGAGTCTGTGCTATGTACAGTAATTCTGTGCTATGTACAGTAATTGCAAAATTTACAGATGTAGACAAAAAAAGTGAATTGTTAGGTAAATCTGGATGGCTGGATTAATGGGATGCAGCCATATATATTGTTATATGATCAGTATTTATACTGAGTCATACATGGGTAGGTAAAATGTATCTTGCATTAACATTATAAAACTTCTTGCTGTCGTTTGTGTTGTATGGGACACCCAATCTTTACATTTGTCTTGATGTCACTGAACCTGAACCACTTGACAATGAAAAACAGATTATGCTCGATTAAGAGAATCTACTATGACTGTCCTTGAATTTTATTTGAAAGAAAGAGCCAGGACACTGAATGAACAGTATGTACTCTGAAATATTACACTGTTCATAACAAAGTGTTGAGGTGAAGCCAGGTCAAAGCTTTAATCTCCCGTTAATAAATCCTTTATCAAATCGGTTTGAATCACAGACGGCGCTAAACACAAGGAGACAAGTTCTCCGTCAGTGTATTGCCACTCAACAGCAGGATATTTTGTAATTATAATTCTGTGTTATGTGTTTTTAATTTAAATCAGGTTTGCTCTTTGTATCCAGACTGTGTTTAAATTAATGGGGTCTTCAGAGAGTTAAAAAGTTCAGCATCAATAGTAACAGGTTGAACAAAGCTCACACAGCCATGAAATCAGCTCAAACAGCCCCATCAATTTGACATGCTCTTACCTTACCCTCTCTGCCTCCCTCCATATGAAAGCCTCCACGCGGTGATTATACTTACCTGACAGCTTCCTTTATGGCGCTGCAGCTTTGAGACTACCTGCACTTGAAGTGAAACACTTGTTAAAGCTAAAAAGTATTTTACTCTCAGCTCCCGGTGTGCTGAGCACTAAAAATACAAATGTAGAAAGAGTCATAGTGCAACTTTTTTTTTTACTTTGCACATGTACAAAAGGAGACACTGTAAAGAGCAGGCACCCTCGTAACGATGCCACCAAAGGCTTCCTCTTCAGAAGCAGTTCACAGAATATAGCAGAGCCAGGGGACACAGGTGCATTATTTGAACAGACGAGCTGTCGTTTTGACACCAATAAAAGCAGACAGAGCATCCCAAAAAAAAAGAGTATTTACACAGATATTATAAGAAAAGACTATGAAAGAAAAATGGTTTCAAAAAATACATAAGACTCAGACATTTGTCTCCCTGGAGTGCTCCCACTCGTGCCTGCTCCATGTGTCGCTCGGATTTAAGTGTTCCCTGCACATTAAACAAATAATAAGCTACAGATGGGCACTGTAGTTTTTACCAAACGTCACTCAAACAGGAGTAATTGTGCATTTGCTGAGAACTATTTTCAGCTGTCGATCTGGTATAAACTCCAAGTAATCTACCGTTAGTGTTCTCGCTGTCACACGAGCCAAATATAACAAATTCAGTTTAGAATCAACACAGCGGTGAGAAAGGAGAAAGCTTTATTTGTGAAGAAGTGTTCATTAGTTTAAATAGAGCAAACATTTTCTGTTTGTTTTTGTTGTTAGGGAGAGGCAGCACCTAATGGGTCTGGTACTACTGTGAAAAAAAGTAAAATTGGAATAAATATGAATACACTAGAAGCCAACTCACCCAACCTTTAGGTGACCCAGGCTATCATCTTACCCAACCCCACTTCACATACTAGACCAGCTGCTATGACAAATACAAAACCATCTAGTGCATCCATCCACCAACCCAGCAGGGTGCTTAAAGGGATACTTCACCCGTTGAAACATGAATCTGTATTGACATTGGGTCATATATGTTGTAGAAATGTGAAATAAATTTTGAAGTTGGTGCCTTCTTGGCCGTGAAAAGGCAGAAAGTGTCTTTTTGGCTCATGTTGATGAAAGACACCAAATCCCAGAATGCACAGCACCACAGGTCACTCCCACTAAGGTCCTCCAGTTCAGAATCAGAAATACTTTATTAGCTTAGTAGCTTCAGTGGTCGAAAATATGAGGAACTAGCGTTGTAGTTTCACCTGGCTAACCGCAACAGCTTCCAGTGACGCAAAAATCGTTATACTGCGTCGCTGGAAGCTCCTTTTCAGACTTAGAAATATAAAGAGGGTGGGATGCACAACCATTCAAAATACTACCAGGTTTCTAATGATACAAAGCTTAAAGAGGTCATATTATGCCCTTTTTGGGGTTCGTATATTTAATCTATGTACCTACTAAAGTATGTTCACAATAGCTAAAGTTATCAAAAAGTGTCTGTTTTCATGTACTGCCGCTCCATGCACTGGCTCTCTTCTGACTCTCTCTCTAAGGCTCTGAAGTGCCCATGTTCAGAGTCCCCACGTGTGCCAAGTCTGATCTGATTGGTCGGCCTGTCGGCTCTGCCGTAATTGGTCGGTTGCTCAGCACGGTTCTCGGAAATGTCCCGCCCCTTTTACCATATTGGGAATGCAGCCACTTTGGCTCCGAGGGGAGCATAAACATTAGCACCTTAGCACTACTGTGCTACCGCAGGCTACGGCATATCGTGGGCGTGCTACAGAAGTTAACAGGCGTGCAGCATGAGCTGCAGGGCTTGCCACAACGAGCCAATGGGCTTAGATCAGTGATGTCACACTGACTATGACATCCGACTGACACATTTTTATCAAGAGGGGCTAGAACCGAGCGTTACATGCGGCTAATGCTACAGCTAACAGGAGGACGTAGGAGAAGCCGCATTTCCGCGGACTTTGAATTTTTGCACATGTATGTATCTAAACATGCACAGGACATTTGGAAAACGCACTAAAGGGCATATAAAACCAGAAAAAGCATAATATGGGACCTTTAATGTAAATGGGTGAAGTATCCCTTTAATTATGGTGCATTCTAATTGATAAGTTCTTTGTGTTAACTTGAGTGGAGAGGGGTTGGTGGTTTGTCTCTGGAGGAGAGTGGAGGCTTCAGAACAGCAGTTTGTTTTGGGTTCATGTTGATGCTCAAGGGCAACATCTACCGGATCAAAAAGTTGCACATTCTTCCATTAAAAACACATAGCATAGTATGCAGCCACAGGTTCTGCTGTCTCGTTTCTGTATTATTTCAACATTAAATATTTCATGTGCTCCAAGACCATACCCAAACTCTCAGTTTAGGCAGTTCCATCCCTCTGAAGGTTATGTTCCTCAGCTTTCTTATAAATTCCTGCAGAGCAAGTCAATAAAATACTTTTTTTTCCCCAGAATAACTTTTGGCCTCAAACCTATGCATGGGATAAAACTCAGTGTAACAGCAGATAAATATAGTATCTGAACTTCACTACACCTGGCACAGAGCGTCTTGGGGCACAGCGCAGGTGTCTTTCTTGTTTCCCCCCTGACACAGTTGCATATTTTTTAGCCCAGTGCTCACATTGATTAAATAGATTGAACTGATTAAAAAGCAAAGGAACTTAAGGCCTCATTAATGCCAGCGGTGTATTGGTCTTCAAATGAGGTGTGGTCAGGCACAAAGGTGGACTGTTCTATCTCAGGGTAAGGAATGAAAGCTGGCTCTCTGATTGTTTTGATTCATGTTACTCCCCTAACACATCGTATGTATAATCAAGCGACTTAATTCCAACCTCTTTGCGCCCTACACCTCACTTAGCACTTAATAAAATGTAGTAGGACACGCCCCTGAATCACTATGCATTTGACAGCTCACTCAACGCTGTCAAAATAGTGCCCTTTAAATCCACAGCATAATCCTCACCCTGATTCTCAGTGTTTACATTATTCAAGTGGCCTGCTACACCTCAGCCGATGCTTTTATCAACTGCGCCTACCCACTAACACTTTTCCATTCTTCATCACACAATGAAAGGGAAGATGGAGACGATAGTTTAGGCAGTGGATACATGTTCCAAAAAAGAGATAAATATTTCTCATACTTTGAGTTCTTAGGTTTATTAAAAGAAGATGAAAAATGTAAACAGTTAGAGATTCAGTGACTTTTGGTTGGTGAGCTTTGAGCCTTTTTTATTTGCTGCAGTTACTTTTGATTTGATGTTCCTGTCCTGTTGTTAATCATTAGATGAAGTTTTCCCCATGTATAGGCCTAAGGTAAGAGGTGGAAGTAGTCACAACAACATGTAGGTTCCTCAGGATTGGTGAGGACGGCCTGCTGCTATGGACCATGAGGCCTTGTCCCGGCAGCAGAAGCCAGACTCTCGAGTAGACGGAGCTCCCCCAAACTTCAGCAAGGTGATCTGGCACTACTAGCACCAGACGTCTCTGAGGCCCAGCCACTACCATCAGACTGTGTCGTCCCCACAACCACCGCCGACCTAAGTCATGCACGTCCTGCTCAGACTCCACCTCAGCGGCAAGGAAGTGTGGACAACAGGAACGAGAGGAATACAAAGGAGAAGTCCTTCCTGCATATCACATATGCTCTTTTGTAAAGCATCTCCAGATAACACTTGATATGAATTTGCACTATACAAATAATGATCGACTGACTTACTGAACATCTATTATTGGTTTGCAAAATAACGTCAAACCCAATAATGGATGTTGGAGGGTCAACATCCACCAGGAAGAGTAGAGGTACAGAGACAGGAGGACGAGATAAAACAAGGTGAAGGTTTAAAGGAGTGTAAAGATAGCTCAGTGGAACATTATCCAAGGGGCCTATTGTTCTCTTTGCAACGTGATACTGCATTAAGAAAAAAAAAAGAAAAAACACTTCAATTGAGCGAGTGTATTGAGTGGGTGCGTGATTTTGATTTCATTCCAAACAGCTTTTCTATTACATATTCTGCTCAGGTGCCACCAAAGATGAAATACAATTAAAGGACCTCAATCTGATATAACATCCTGTACAGAGAGAAAACTGTTTAAAAATGGCTGAAAAACACTGGAGCTGAAAATGAGGCCACATCGAAGAATTCTTACATTAAAGCGAGCGATTCACAATATTTACTCGGAGTATTACTCACACACGACAGAATCCCACCTGGGGAGCAGCGCTGCCTTTAAAACAGGCTGATGTCTGTGATTGTGGCCTGCACCTAACATGACACATATTTTTTTCTCCTTGAAAAAGCTTACACCCAACATCAGCCGCCGCCTTTGACAGCGCCTCAGATACTGTCATAAATGTTTCAGAGGCAGCAGAACAATAAGGAAACACACAAAAAAAGGATAAATAGTCAACTCCCCGCAATGGGGATAAGGCCCCCGAAATATGTTTTGGAAACATAATCAGCATCATAGCAGCTCTGTGTGTCTGTTTACATTGTGGCCTCTACCATCGCTCCCCTCTCCTCCAACAAACAAGGGGACGGGTGTGGGGGGGCGGGGGGGGGGAGGGAGGAGAGGAATGATAAAAAAAAAAGCAAGAAATATCTTTTGCATATTATTTTAAGTAACTGTTCAAATTTCATTTCAGAATGGTAATCCACAAAACAAATATGTAGCGGCATATTTTAAAAAGGGAGGCTCCGCTCGCTTCAATTTCCTATTGTGGTGTTCGCCGTGTGTTTGCTCTTTGTGTCTGTTTGAATTGATTTGCACAGCTCGGCAGACAAGGGCTGAATGCTCAGACCAAGAATCCATAATTTCATATGATCTGATAGTTCTGCAGTATTAGATTGATTTTTTTTTTCCCCCCTCTCTCCTTTTTCTCCCTCTCTTTGGTGTTGATGTTAACAAACAAGCTGAGGTACCTGTGCTCATGGAAGCCGGCGAGAGCAAAGAGAGGCGTTTTGTTCAGGCTAAGGTGATAATGTGTAGACGGGGACATGTTTGTTTGAGGAAGGGGGACATGTTTGTTATGTGTTGTTGTCTGAGAAGCTACTTCCGTCTACTAGCCTATATTCTGCTGGCGGGCTGTGGTGTCTGTAGCCGCACAGCACAGATCTACAGCTGGTTAGGTCTGCGAATTAAATCTACACCGCTAGAGCTACAGATTCACAGGTGCTGTAGTCTCGATCAGAAAGCTGTAAATCCGTAAAACTTTTGGAGGGGAATTCAGCTAAGCTCTTCCTCAGACGTACAGTGAAACAGTTGTCTCTCATCTTTATTTGAAAACTCAATTACACTCTTTCCAATCTTCATTTTTGTCAAATTTTTCAGACCTCAGTAATTGCCACGAAATAGCAGAACACAGACCTGCCCCCCCCCCCCCCCCCAAAAAAAAAAACCATGTTGACATAACACTAAATATTTCTTCCATTTTCCTGTAACTCAGAGTGGAAAAGATGAAATGCTGCGATGTGTTGTACTTTTTTGTCCCCGGGTGTCACTTGTTATTTGACAAACTGCTTTCATTTAACTTCTTCCCAGTCATAGACTGTACAAAGAATGGACATCGGAATACCTCGCCTCAAGTGAAGCCAGATTATTTAGAGCTCCCCCTACTGGCTGGCTGCAGAATAGTCATAAACCTCTCCTCCAGACAGGACATGGGTCAAACTCAAGATGCAACCTCCAGTTCTGAAATGTGAAGCCAATGTGGAAGTGCAAAATCCTGCAGTTTGTCGAGTGTCCACTTGAGGCTGGCTGCAGGAACCCCAGAAGTCACAGACACATGCAGACACAAAGCAGTTTTTACAGCAGACATTTACAGTTTACAGCCTGGTACAAAAACCTAATTAGGTCTGATTAGTTATTGTCATCACTGGCACACACTGTACGGGGCGTGAATTTTTCTAAACGGCTCCGGTTTGATTTCATGAACGATACGTGTTATTCATAGTTAGACGCGTAGCTGACATGATTGACAGGTGGACGCAAATGGCTCATTAAGAGGCTTAAAACCCGCCTCAGCTCCAGCTCTCAGCCTGTCGTTAGGTCGACTGAAAGTTAGGCTGAGACAGCATTTCCATCATGGCGGCTGCTGCCGATGAGCCTCAGGAGCCTCCTGCAGGAACAGATGGCTGACGTCACTCAGGCCATTTATATTTACAGCCTATGGTCAAACTATAAAATCCAAATGCATTTTAAATACATTTTTGTCAAACCAAACACTGGTCACATAGACTAAAATACTTGTATCTCTAACACACTGACTTAATGTAGACAAGATCCTCATAACACCCCTCTTTCAAAAAAACAAACCGGGTACCGTGTACCTGTAAAAAAGTCTGTGACGAGAGAAGACTGCAAATGTAATCGTTGGGTTACTGTTATCTTTCTTGTCTTCCTGAATGATATTCTCATACTTCTGGTTTAACACTCTCCTTTAACTTGCTTCTGATTGATGACTTAAGTGTTTTCTATCCTAAGATGATGCTCAGTCTTAATCGGGGATCGTAATTTAAAAAAGTCATCCACATTTAGTGATATTAAGTTACATGTGGAGGTGACGAATACTATCGGAGACGCTGTAGTCAAGTGATGCACCACTGCAGCAAAACAGATAGACTAAGATCTCTTACCGCGCTGACAAACAAGAGCCTTATCAGGAGAACTGAACAGCAGGAAGAATGCATGTTGCATGATTTATATGAGGCAAAACGAGAATAAAACATATTTGCACTGTGCACTGAAACAAATGAGGTTTCACTCTATATCAGGAAAATCAATACAATAACAGGCTCTGTGCGCAACGCACCCTGTGTGCATGCTTAATAAGTAAGGCCCTCCTGCACTCTTACAGCTAGGATCAAACCTGCGATGTTACATATTAGGATATCAAGAACCTTTTTCCTCCTTTTTAAACTCCAATCTCAAAGCCTCTCATTGGGGATTTGGTTTGAAGAGTGGGGTGTTAAGTACTAAAACTACAGTTCAGAAGAGGCTTATGCTAAAAGAGTCATCCTGAGACACTCACCCAGCCTTAAAAACGAGGGGGAGAGACGGAGAAATGTGATGCTATCACCTCCCTTTAACTCCTGTACAACCCCCGCACACCCCCATCCATCCCCACCTGCCATCAACTTGCCTGCACCTGTCACAGACTTATACAAACGCTTAACTCCTGCTATCCGGGGCCTGCAAGCACCTCAGAGGGAGGATATGGGTGGGCAGGTGTGTTTGAAATAGTCGGAAAGAGAGAGAGATGGGGGGGGGGACTTTCTTCCTCCAAGGCAGAGGAAGAAAGTCAGTCAATGATAGAGAGCGAGATGGGGATAGAAAAGAGCGATTAGGGTGAGGAGCGGTTCTATCCTCTGAGCGTCCTCCTATCAGTGGGGCGACAAAGCGGAGTGAAGCCCAGGTATTAGCCTCCTCCTGTCTCACCCACTCCCTCTCATTCTCCTTCCTCGTACCACGTCTACCTTGCTGCTGTCTTTTTTTTAAGCCATTCCTTCGACGCAGCGTGTCAAACAAGCCTGAAATCCCTGCTAATACTAGTTACCCCTGAAACACTGATCTTACTGCCCCCCTCCCCCCCCCCTCCCCCTCTCCCCCGTTCCCTAAGAGAGGAAAGAAAGTTACCCGGGGAAAAAAAGTGTTTTGACATTGCTTTTTACATTTTGAGCTCATTAAATCCCTGGATCTGTCTCACTTCTACCTGGATTTTTTTTTTTTTTTTTTATTCTTAGAGATAAGCCAAATTAATATGAACACGCCAGGGCCATTTTTAAACGCTTTGTGTTATCCAAAGCCCTGTGCTCCCTCTCCCTCTCGCTCGCACTCTCTCAAAGTTATCATGAGGCCCGTGATAGCCTTTAAACAAGCAAGGTGAAGTGCTTTAATTAAAACTAGCAGCGTTCCATGGGAAAAAAAAAGGGAATGGGAAACCAAGAGGAGGGGGGGGGGGGCGACTTCATAATTTATCATACCAAAGGGCTTTTCCCACTGGTGGCTAAAGGAAGAGGAAAAGGAGCTAAACATCTCTTAAGTAGAGGCATAAAAGATGGCCACTTTGAAAGAGATGCACGGCACATACCTTGGAGACGGAGAATGAAAGCCTTTTGATGTACGGCCGCTCATACGGTGGGACGCGTTATATTCTCCGCACAGACTGCTTACACTCTTAAAAGTAGTGACACAAAATCAAGATTCAAAATGGGTCTGTTTGCTTCTTGTGATGTTAAGTGCAATGGTGCACTTCACATCAGGGAGAAAAGCCCCATGCAAGCCATGTAAATCAATCTGAGTTATATTGCTCTAAACTTTATGCAATATAGCCTCAGCTGTCATTGCTTCTATAATGCACATTTACATACTGTCTACACACACATGCACGCATTGCTGCATGCACACACACACAGGAGGAAAATCTATTGAGTGTATTTCTCCGTGCCGAGGTTTTTTTTTCTTTCCATGAGTCAAAGATAATACAATTCCTTTTTTTTCTTATTTCCTTACAATACATCTTTCAGTTCTGCCTTTTGCGTGCATGAAATTCATTTTCTAATGGAAATATTTGTTTTGTAAATCAAATATGTATTATGCACAGAATGCAAAGCACAAATTAAATTATGTTAATGAAATGAAAGAGATATGAAATGCATATTTCATGGACAAAACATAACCCTGCCGAACAGCCATTTCTTGATAAAATCTTTAAACACAATCTCATTCGGAGAAAGACATATTGCCATGGCAGATAGCACCTCATTAAAATGGTCTCCTTTAATATCAGTGCTTAGTATATATGGGATTGTAAATAACCACTGGGGAAGAGGAACCAATAATGAAATACTGTCTTTAATAGCTTGCCATTGATGTCAGCATAAAAAGTCTACTAGAGGAATATTGAAAATTGGGTGTGCGCACACATATAGTCAAAAGCTGTAAATGATTGCATATTTAAATAGAGCTGACTAAGGAAAAGATGATATAGATATTAGTAATAGGCAGAAAATTATGCTGACCTTACATAATTCAACAAAAAAAGCCCAGACTGTTTTAAATTTTATATTGGTTACACTTAATGAATAATAGATTCTGTAGCTGTTGTTGTGCAGTCCATGATGTTAATAAAAGCCTAAGAATAGGAGCCCTGCTCTGCCCGGCCGACTAGCAAATGAACTAGACTGGCTTTTCAGCAGAAATAAATACAGCAATAAATACAAAAGGAGGGGGGGGCAGGGGGGGTAGGGAGCTGGGGGGGGTTGAGCGCAAAGAAAACGAGAGAGAAACAGTGAAAACGATAGCGGGGGAGAATGAAAAAGAGGAAAGATGCAGTAATAGATAAAAGAGAGGAAGTAGAGACACGGAGAGAAACAAGGAAGGAAAGGAGAAAAGTGTGACCTGAGCTGCAGGGTGCTGGAGGTCAGACTAGATTTACGACTGGACCTGACCTTGCTTACACTCACCAACACAAACAGAACATGTTTGAGTCTGGGGCATTTGGTTGATGACAAAAAGTGACACAATTTCCAGCCAAAAGTGTATAAGTCCAGTTTATGACAAACATCGTGTGTGTGTCAGTGTTTTCAGGCAAAATCTGCAACTATGTGGACACATGTATGAACCATTAATTAGTGCCGCTGATAGTTAACTATTAGCGTCTACACCTGCAGCGAATTACTACTAAACTTAACTTTGAACATTGTTAAAATGGTTAATGACATACAAGTTACACAATGTCAATCAAAAGTGTGTATGTCCAGTTCATGACAAATTGTGTCGCTCCATCTTTCCTCCTCCGTCGTGCGTGTATCACAGGGTCCCTGCGTGCAGCGTTTTGTCCCCGCCTTGGTTTTATTCTGTCCTACAGAGAAAATAAATAAATAATGAATAATGGAGGATTGTACGGATGTCAAATGTGAAATAGTCTCGGGTCAGACTGAGTGTTTGACACTCAGAGCGAGGAGTTGTAAAGATGGCCACAGGCAGGAATGACTTCCTGTGGCACTCTGTGGTGCATTGTGGGGTAATCAGTCTTGCGCTGAATGTGCTCCTGTGTCTGACTAGCATGTTCGTGGAGTTGATGGTTATCATTGTCCAAGATGACCTCGGACTTTTAGTTTCACAACACTTTTGAAAAACTCTTGAAGTTTTAAGGGTTAGCTGCATATTTGAAAGCATACAGACACATTTTGTTTTACCCTGGCTTTATCTGGAGTTTCTCCTGCCTTGGTATTTTTCCGCAGAAAGAGTGAGCTGATGTGTGAACACAGCAGGATATAATCAGAAGAATTCACCTCGCTCATGTGGGGGGGGGGGTGATGTTTGAGCCCTGCGATCAATGAACGACCATAGACTGCATACATGAAAACTGATCCAGGTAATTCAACAGCTGCATTATGATTTCTGTTTGCTAGTATGTTCTTCTTTGCTCTTTTGTTAATTAGTGTTTCTGTCGCCCTACTAGCGTGGATTTAAAGGCAAATATTCTCATTACAGCGTTGTATAGTGCAGTTTTTTCATCTGACACTTCCACATCCTTTTTTTCACATCATGTCTTCTCCTCCCACTGTGAGGTGCATGTGTGAACGACCAGCTGAGGAGGAATTCAAGGACTCTACACATTTTCAGGAGTGCACATGTGAAGCTTTAGTCACCATCCTCCTCTCTGACATCACCATCTGAGTCCAGCTCCACACCCACAACATCACAGATCAGCTCGTTGAATCTGTTGGTGTCTGTAACCCTCAGCCTGCTGCCCCAGCACACAACAGCAAACTGGAAAGCACTGGCCACCGCACGTAGACTCGTAGAACATCCTAGAGCATCAGCACTACTCCCCAGGAAGTAGAGGTAGATCGGGCCCTTCTTGTAGACACCCCAGTGTTATTGGAACAGTCCAGTTTAATGCCCCCACTGATTTCATACAGTAGTGACGACAAGGCCCGTCTCATGAATACATTGATCTTGTTGTCCTGTTCAAACAGCAGCATTGTGTCGAGTATAATACTTTAAAATAAATCAGCATTTCTAAGAATATGATCATAATCTATCTCAGGCAGATTACCATGTGTTTCCACTGAGTGACAGGATCTTTGAAAGTCAAGGAGATGCTTGTATGTAACTTTTAGATCGTGCTTATTTTCTTCTATTCAAGTGAAGGATGTGGAAAATAACAGACAATGTCAATTCAGACATATGCAAAATGTAGAGATTAAAAATGAAAGACAGTAGTGTTTTTGAAAACCTTATAGTTAATCTAGAGTTCTAGACAGTTCTGGTACTTTGAGAGAGAGACACACACACACACACACACACACACACACACACACACACACACACACACACACACACCCTATTTTTAATCTTTGTAGTAACAAGGGCATGCATGGCTATTCCTAAACACCTTTCAATGTCACACGACTGCTTTATCCAGTAAAAAATAATCAGATTAAGACTTTTTAATTGTGTTTTAGATAATTGTCATTCTGTTCCTCTCTTCGCTGGCAAAGGGGAGGCGCACACGACACACAAGGGCTGAGACAGGAGGGACAGGGGAGGCGAGAGGGGGAGGAAGGAGAGGCAGGGCCGGGATGAAGAGAGAGGACAGAGAGAGAGAGAGAGACAGAATGATGCTTACAGGGAAGAAAAGAAGTCAAAGAGATGTGTGATCTGCAGATAGCAGATCTCTTATCTTAATATACTCAACTGTTCTGATTGTACAAGGACCAAAATTCCACAAGATCCTTTTTTTTTTTTAATTTGTGGTGATTTTGGTTCTTATTGCTGAGCTATTCCTGCACTTCTTTTCCACAAAATCTCTCATCAGGTTAATAGTTCCAGTGAAAAGAAGGTGGAAAAGAGGAGGAAGTTTTTTTCTGAGCGTCAGTAAGGAGGAAGGTTTGTCGAAGAGCAGGCAGCTTCCTGACAGGAGGTCACCACACTCAATCACTTCATATCAACCTCACATTACACACCTAATTTACCTCCTCCTTCCCCCTCCTCCTCCTCCTCCCCCCATTGTCCCTGAACTTCCATCTTTTCTCCTTTCTCTGCTGTTTTCGCTTCTTCTTCTTCCTGTTTTTTCTTCTTCCTTATCCTCGTCACAAGTCTTTCAAAAAAAGTGCAAAATTCGGGTTGTGTTCGGCAACTTTTTATTTTTATTTTTTTAAGGTTTCTTTTTGGGCTTAATATGCCTTTATGTAGAGATAGGACAGTGGATACAATCAGAAATCTGGGAAAGAAAAAGACGGGAATGGCATTTGGGGAAGGAGCCTCAGGTCGGATTTGAACCTGGGCCACCTGCTTGGAGAGCACTAGCCTCTGTACAGGGGGTGCGCACACCACTAGGCTACAGGCACCCCAGTGTTTGGAGACTTTTAATGCTCAGCAAATGTTGAACTGTGTGTATACCACTCAGTCATGGCTCTGTTTAATTTGACCTTAAAGGTCCTTTATTATACAAATATATATACACTTCAACATGTTCCTCTAACTCTAACATGTGTCTCTAGTGCGTCTACAAACCCCCCAATGATGAGAAAAGTCCATCCTCTCCGTCTTTTGCCTGCTCCACTTTTCAGAAAATGTGTGCTCAAACAGGCTGTTTGGAGTTTTTCCCTTCATGACATCACAAAGGGCAGTAGCCCCTCCCCCAGGTGGGTGACACTCCCACAGCTAGGTGTTTATTCTGCCCTCTGAGTCTGCCTTCTCACCGTAAACAATAGGACATGGAGCGAGAAAGCACCGAGTACACCCAAGCCCTTCCAGAGAGGGGACGTGGTCAGACACAGCTCATTTACATATTTAAAGGTACAGGCACAGAAACAGCCTGTTCTGAGCAGGGCTGAAATAGAGGGGTTTATAGACATGATCAAATACAGGATCAGAGTGGATTTAGAACAAGACACTTCACACACATGTTTTGAGGAGCTCTGAGACTTATTTGAACTTATTGAAAAGGAGAATAATATGTGACCTTTAAATAATCTTTTAGCTTTTTTTTTTGAAAAGGTGTTTTTTTATTATTTGACCTTTTACTTCTTTTTGCTGCTCCTGCTGTTAGAGTGTTCTTACTTCTGTTTCTCCTGCCAAAAGTACCAGAGCAAAAAACCTGAAGAAATAAGTGAAGAATCTTATATCTTATAGCTCTTTTCTAGTCTTCAGACTTGTTGAAGCGCTTTCACACCGCAGGTCACACATACACATTCACACAGTGATGGTCGAGGTTGCTGTGTAAAGTGACCATCAGAACTAATCCATTCATACACATGCATACGCCAAAGAGAGACAACCAACTCATGGAAATGGAGATTGGTCTGGTTGCTGGATAGTTAAGAGGCTAGCGGAGCCACTCTTTATTACACAAATTGTGCAATTAGCATGTATTTAAATAAATGGAGAAATTGTATTTATCCTTGAGGGGTTCTGATTTGATTGAAACAAATCTCCGATTTAAGTGACCAGCAAATTAAACTGAGCAGGAACAAGCCACTGAACTCAAAACAAACCCTCACCACAGACATTTAAGGATCATGTTACACATTTGTGGATTTTCCGCAGAGGTGTTGCAGAATTCACATGTAAGCAGACAGCAGACTCCTGCCTCGCTCTACACATTTGCAGATCTGTGTATGCATTTGTGGATCTTCACACATTCAGTGCTGAGCTCCCAGCTGGCTTTGGCGATCCGGTCTCGCCCCTGTAACGCCCTCTGTTACTACCACGATGGCAGAACAGAGGTGGGATCACTTTGTTCTCCCCCCCATCATGGAGGCATTCATGACATTCTAAGAGAGGGCGAGACATCACATTGTGTACATATCATGCCTTGAAAGGGCAGTTTGAATAGAGCTTATAACAATATTAACCTGATTTTCCCATCAGGGGTTAAATGAAGGCAATATGGAATTAAACCTAAAGTCCTTTGGGTTAAAACATTGGGCCTTTACAGTAGGGAAAATGACTTTGCAGCATATCTGGGATCCATGCTCCCTCTCAACACAAACCACTGTGCCATGAGTCCTCCTCTCTTCCTCCACAAGGAGTATGAAAACTTTGTAAATGTAGACAAAGGCCATATTGTGATGAGTTGACGCATCGTTTCTGAGTGGAGGACAAGAGAGAAAGGAACAATGGCACAATGAATCCCCATTTTCAAAGCTTTAAAAAGACCCAGGAAAGGGAAAGTTCTGGGGAAAAAAGGCGTTCAAATTTAAAAAATGGGACACTGCATATAGCCAATTAACACCATTCTTCTACTTTCCCTTTGAATCCTTGAAGAAAATACAGTTGAAAAAAGGATACCAACGGTAAATTTGGTGGTAGGGAGAGGTGACCTTGTTGGGTAATTAACATCTTATTCTGAGTTTAATTAGACAAACTAAATCAATTCAACCTAAGTATGAAAGGAGGGCGCCTCTGAAAACAGGGAAAGGAGAAGGAAGGTAGATTCTGTTTTAATTGTATGAAAGCATTAAAAATGCACCTGTTCGCCGGCAAATTGCCTCACTCACTGAAATCCACAGGGAGATGCAGCCCCTATTCAAAATAGCATCAAGTTGTTAAGATAGCTATTTATGTGCCTGGGTACATGGAAAAGGAAAACAGAGGAGGGGGAAGAAAATCTAAATTATGTTCCTTGTTGTTCACAGTCCCCCTTGTTAGGGATTCTAAACAATGCCTGAGAAACTTTTTAGATTTAGCGCTGTGTGTCTCTGTTGGCTTGTCTTCGCCAGCCAAACCCTGTCTTAACCCCCTTTGGTGTGCAGCGAACACACTCAACCTCCCCGCAGTCATTTCCTTGATGTTTTCATCCCCTCTATTCTCCCTCTTTCTTCTCCCTCTCCTGTCTTCTCTTGAATCCCTCAGCTATTGCTTTATTTGCATCCGGTTCCCAAAAATAAAAATAAAAAAACAGGGGCTCGGTTTCTCGTCAGGATGTGTTGAATGACAGGCCGCTGACAGGAGACCGTACATGAATCATAGATTCATCAGAAATTTAATTGAGATTGGGTCCAGAGGTCATGAAGTTAACGTAGTGGGGAAGCGCTGGCCTCGTAACCATGATTGATAGTGTGACAGTAGCCGCCTGACACTCGCACCAGCACCTCCACACGTGTGTGTGTTTGTGTGTGTTTTGTGGGTTTTATGACATGTTGCATTGTACAGCGGATGATCTCTGCCATCAGGGGCGGTAGAGAGCCCCTCGCTCCTCTCCAACTTTGCCCTCTTGTCCATTGAATTGAGCATTCATGTCGACCCTACTCATGATAAGTGAATATTAAAGTCTCTTTTAAAATATGTTGTGCATGGGGGCACAGGTAGCATAGTGGTTAGTGTGTGCGCCCCAATAGTCCTCCCAGCGGGTGGCCCAGGTTCAAATCTGACCTGTGGCACCTTTACCACATGTCATTCGCCACTTTCTCTCTCCCTGATTTATGACTCTATCCACAGGCCTATCCCCAGCCACACACACACAACAAGGTTTTGTGATGCATTTTATTCTCATCTATCTGTTTTGTGTGTTTTTAAGTTTATTTGAGATCCAGGTGAAAGCACTGGTTACATTTTGAAACATTATATTAAGACAGTGTGCAGGAGATTTCCTGCCATTTTTAATTATAAAAAAACAAGAGTTTACCCGATGTTGGGTGCCCTGGACTTCTACTTGTGTTGCCGTTGATATCGTTAGATTTTTACTTAAGGCATATCAAAGGTTTAAATTCTGGTACCCTGACTTTAAATAACTCAAACTTTGTGGGACATCCTTAAAACTCTTACAGTTTAAAATAAACAATCGTCATTGATTTAACTCTGTAATATTTGCATCTTTTAGGCATTTGAAGTTAAACATCATGTTCATTTATCTGTACAGTTTTCTTTTTACTCTGACAGTTATGACTCAGAGAGAAATCTGAACTGAACAAAAAATAAAGATTTACATTTTAAGTTACGATGAATGCCCCTTCCTCCATTGGGGGCCTGGGTAGTCAGTCCCACTGTCCCCCACTATCATGCCCCCTTGCTCCTGTAGTGGAGAGTTGACTTTACCACTAAGTGTTGTATTTTGAATAATAACCTTTTAGATTAGATTAGAAAACTTTATTGATCCCCAGCGGGGAAACTCATAACTTTGTCCTAAGTGTTTCTAGTTATGGGGTTATAAAGTCACATACGTAGATTTTTGTTTATGAAACTGCATACATTTGATCAAAAACATTTCCTGACAATTAAGTTATTATGTATTTCCTTTTTCCTGATTTTGCTTTATTTAGCTAAAAAATAAGAATTTCTCTGATCTCCTGCCAAGCGGGAGATAATAATACTGCAAAAGAAAAAGACTAAACCTGGAGAGCAAGAGATTCCTGTTCAATCTTGAAGGTGTGTCTGGACTTCAGCGTCTCCCACAAACCCACAAATTTAATTTGTAATGCTTCCTTTCTCCATGTCAAAGTCGAGATTAGGGTTTTTTCTAAGGTTTTCAAAACGATCCCACTGAAGCTACAGAAGACAAAATACAACTTTATGATTGACATGCAGTATAGGATTCCTCCGGAAATGTTCCCTTAACTTGGGACATTGAGCTAACCCTTTTGATCAGGTGTTTAGTATTAACTGTCAGGAACATGCAGTGTGCTGAAGTATAGCTAAAATAAATAAAGGGCTGGTAAACTTCTCTTTATAGTGCACCAGTCCATTTGCCACATGTTGTCTTTTAGCTTACATAATGACGTGCAAACTGCCTGCAGCCATGTAAAGCCTAACTTCCGTACCAGGACTACAACTGACCTTTCCTTAAAGGGGTCATGCTGACCCTCCTCTGGCTAGTAATTATTGACAATACCTCATTTGTCATTTTTTTTGTTTTATTTAAATTTTGCTTTCTCTTTTAAGGCCCTGACACACCAAGCAGTCTTGGCCAAAAAGTTGCAATAGAACAAACCGCAAAGACTACAGCCAACCACCACGTACGTTGTGTGCATGCATGAAAGGCAATAACAGTCCATGTCAGCAGACGGCTGTAGTCTGTAATCGTCGTTCATAAAAAAGGGAAACCGGAAAAGGAGGAGGAAGAACGCGGATAAATAAACCGTTGACAATTTTCTCACCGCTGTCGCTCAAGACTCGTGATATAGGGACTTCTAATGGAGAATAATGTCTGATAAATAGTTGAGGATGGCACTGGCGTTGTCAGGCCTTGGTCTTTTACTAGTGGAACAAGAATAGAAGAGGCGCTTCCGTATTTCTTTCCGTGCACTGTCTCTCCTGTTTAGCTTAGCTGAACAGCCAATAAGAGAGATTCCTACCCAAAACCTTGCCGGCGACGGCTCAAGCCAATTCAACACTGGGGCTGACCGGTATAGCGACAGAACTGGACACACCGCAAAGACTAGGGCGACGACCGATCTCCTTGGTGTGTCAGGACCTTTAAAGCAACAATATCTAGTCATGTGGTGCACTTTGACAAAGCAGGGAGGAGGGCCAGGCGCCCCAGAGATTTTCAAACCATAGTTGAGGTCCCAGCGTGTGAAAACTTTATGATACTTTATGGCAAAAAAGTTTATGATCTTGATGAGTCATTCGCCGTTGCAGCTGAAACACCTTTAGCCATGCGACGACGACTCACCCTGTGTTGCAGAGATTAAGACGGTGATGGCCGATGATACTGAAACTCTGCAGAGGCAACCCAATATGCTCTCAACATAGCTAATTCATTTTTGACTTATGTTATTACACTGTATTCATTTGTAAAATACCACACATTAAAGTATCTGATGGCTTTGTTGTTGCATGAAAAAGTAACTTGCTATGTCTAGTCAACTTCAATTAACAAGGCAAGGCGTCATTTTAGTTGTGCAATGCAATACTCTCTACAGCTTCAGCATTGAATCGCCCCACCTGGCAAAAGAGGACAGAGAATGTGACTACGCACACTTGTTCTCGAGGCAGCAGTGTTCCTGCAGGTACCTCTCCTCTCTTCTTCTGTTCCCTCTCTTCTTATTTGTCCTCTCCCAGCTCTTCTCCTCTTCTCCTCTCATTTTGTGTGTGCAGTATTACAGGGCAGATATTTCACAGTTCACACAATCTTATTTCCAAAGCTCAGGCCTCGAGCTGTCAGGATTACAGGAAGAGACCACAGGTGTGTTATAGTATGTGATATTAACCAAATGTTGTTTTGTATGAATATGAACTGTGAAACATGAATATATTTTGAAATGCATTTTTGATCATATTTCTGCTCCAAATGACTCACTGTCTGGCTGTTCCTTCAGCCAAACAGAAAGAAGAACCTGAATCAGCGGGTCTTGAAGTTGTACTTTACTGTTTTAAAATAATGAAATTATCATGTGTTTGTAATTCATTCTTTTCTTTCCTGTTTATATCAATTATTAATTTATCCCTGATTCCCTTACAAGGAAGACTTTTAGGAGTCCTCACCTTCACTGTCCAGTATCCAGGTATTTATTTCACAGTCACACTGATTGAATTGTCGGCAAAAAAGAAAAGTTTGAATTGCAGTCATTGAAATGTATCATATTGTTCGAGATGAGCCAAATATCGTTCTCGATTCATATGGGAACCATGGAAAATGATATTTATCATATCGTTGTATAAACGTATCATTACACCCTTATTATTGAACTTAGCTAGAGTCAGTACTCCTTATAGGAAAGCTGGTGTTGTTAGCAATGCTAACTTAAGCCACGCTTGGCAGACCTATTTGACATTGTTTACAGACGGCCAAATTCATCCCACAATGCACTGCTTTTTGTTTCACTTCCCTTGTTTGGTCTGGAATGCAAACGGCTAAGGTGTGAATGCATCCTAAAAGACAACAAATATTACAATTAGATTTTTCTTAATTCTGTGTTAAGGCTTCAGG
Organism: Labrus bergylta; assembly: GCF_963930695.1. NCBI lineage: Eukaryota > Metazoa > Chordata > Actinopteri > Labriformes > Labridae > Labrus > Labrus bergylta. Next base: position 4,882,259 of record NC_089197.1, read on the forward strand.
CATGGAAGCTATTTCCAAATCTCATATTTCCCAGCATGCCTTTGCATCCTGAACAAACGTCAGCCTCACCGCTCAGTGTGTCTTCATTACTCCACAGAAGCAGCCTGTTGTCACAGAGCACGCTTTTCTCTGTGTGCTCAGCGTGATAGAACAGGATAAAGAAAGAAACAACCTGTATTTTCATTCAGCTGAATACAGATAAGGACAAATACAGTAGCTGAGCAAACAAACAGCTGCAGCAGAGAGTGCATTGTTGATATGTGTGGTGAAAACAAGGAGCTGCTGAGGTGTCGAGGCCTGCCGGTGGCTGCGGCGCGCTGCTTGGTCTCCCACAACCAAACTGTAATTGGCCACAATTGATGCTCTAATAACGCAACCCTCACCTCCCGGCCCATCTCGAGTAGAGCCTTTTCTCTGCTTTCCATAAAAGAGACGAGCACAAAGCTAAAGAGAGAGCAGGGAAGAGACGGACGGAAAGACGGAGAGAAAGAGAAGAAGAGGAGACGCCGGGCCACCATGAAAAGACCGCCAGTGAACAAAAACCACTCCACCTTGCATGAGACGAGCTCTGATTGGCAGCGCTTCATCCGCCCTCAATTATACGGACTAATTAGAGTTTCACAATTTTCTTGTTTGAAGTATAAAGAAACGACAATGGAGGTCATGTGAAAAGCTCTAATGCAGAGCGTAATGGCGTGAAAAAAAAAAAATCCAAGACTTTAATCCAACACTACCATGTGCCCTCTACGATAACACGGACGACAGAGAGTAAAGAACAGAAGAGCATACAGTGGGACAATAAAAAAAAAAACACTGAATTATGTCGTCCTCTTCTCAACCCCTCCTTCCTTAACTCCTTTCCTCCCTCCCTCCATCCGTGCTTTCCTCTCTTTTTTTTATTTCCAGCCCTTTTTTTAATTTTATGCCATCTGGCCCTCTCATCTTCCAACGTAAAAAAAAAAGAAAACTAATTCATGTTCCGAGTCATCCGCATGATGAATAGTGCAGGTCCAGGTGCTACTGGTGTAAAAAAGGAAAGAGGGAGGGATGGTGAGAGAGAGAGAGACAGAGATGGATAGAAAGAGAGAGAGACAGAGGGAAAACTAAATAACAAATGTATAGTAATTATGTGTGAAAGTCATTAGAAACAAGAGCCTCATTTTAACAGATGATTTTTTTTTTCCAAGTATGCTTTAACACAATACTCACATGCTCACATGTACACTGAGAAGGTCACTGCTTTCTGTAATCATTCCTCCTGTCCACACTGGCTGTGAAGAGATCCCATTCTAATGCCAATACGCTAAAAAATTGTTTTAAGTGCTTGATAAAGTGTTAAAGTTGTAGAGTCTGTTGGGGATCTAAAGGTAAAAATCCACAAGGGGTCAAGCAGCCACCATCAGTATCATGTCTGCTTGTACCCCCACTCTGACTACAGCAGAGGTTCTCAACTGGTCTAGCCTCAGGACCCACCACCAACTCCTACACGATAACCTGCGACCCAGTATGTTTGTCAAAATTACAGCTCAGCTGATCTATTTTTCAGAATCTATATTGTGGTATCGATCTATTTTTTGTACATTTTTTAATTTTTCTTTTTAATTTTTTTTTTTATTTAAATTGTACTGTGTTCACTTTTTGTTTGCAATCTTTGCTGCTGGAACAATGTAAATTTCCCCGTTGTGGGAATCTTAAATGTCTGATATTTTTCAACCAATCAGATTTATTTCATGAAAAATTGTGCAGCGTCGACTTCAGAAGGTACGAAACATGTGACACAATAAAGAAACAGAACAAAACAAACATGTAAACATGTTTGTTTTGTTCTGTTTCTTTATTGTGTCAAATGTGCTTCATTGACTGTTTGACTTCTTTTTCCTCAAGGCACACATTCGCGACCCACTGAAAAGGGTTCCGCGACCTACATTTGGGTCCCGACCCACCAGTTGAGAACCACTGCCCTACAGGGCTGCTCTGCTATTTAAGCTCGTGAAAGAACATACGAAATAATGTAAGTCAAGTTATTAGTCTCTCCCCCTTTGACTCGCAGTATTCAGTTATTGATTATATTTATCATTATCTTCTGTATCTACCAGTGTCTTCTTTTGTCCTCTTCTTCCTTTTCCCCAACACCAGACTGATATTCCTCCTCATCTTTCTTTGGTGACATTCATCGACACACTTAGGAAAACGGTGCGGACACACTGCACTACACACATGTGAAAGTTTATAAGAATGAAGGATGAGAACATCCCCGACACATCAACAGTAAAACGTAGCTCACACACAGGTGGAGCCGAGTGGACGCTCCAGAGTTATTTTGCCAAGAAGGCCAAACCTTAACATTTTCACGATATGAAAAATCCAATATGGTTTTATAGTTCTGAACCTCCATGACTCCTCTGCCCGCTAACATCACACTGTGTGCCATTATCTACAACAAAGCGGCACACACACACCACCTGAATGTTGTGGTCAATACGACCGCAGAGAGACTGTGGAGCTGAAATAGAGATGCCAGGACAGACTGGGGCTGTAATGAACTCTTAAACCAGGAAGTGATGCCTGTGTGTGTGTGTGTGTGTGTGAGAGTGTGTGTGAGAGTGTGTGTGTGAGTGTGTATAAGCATGTGATTCCATGTGCATTAACATTCTTAAGTGCAAAAGTACAGACACACATGAACATCTGCATTTGCACGTCTTGAGAGCGTGCATGTCTGACAGTATGTGTGTGTGTGTGTGTGTGGTGTGTGTGTGTGTGTGTGTGTGTGATCGAGCCCAGTAGCTCATCAGTGTCAGGGCTGAAAAGGTTGTGGGATGAATGAGAGCAGAGAATCAAAGAGAGATTACACGTCTGACCATGTATCATCCTCGATATATTGAACGCAGCCTTTGTGAAGATGGGGGCCGCTTATAAAAAGTGGCATTGTGCGGCGGCTGAAAGAGCGTGTGGGCTCAACTCCATGACTAATCTGTCCCCCCGCATTATTTTATTCAATCTTCCCCCGACTTTATGTCTTCGACATTTTTGCTACACTCAGTAACTTTGAGTTGAATGGACAATTTTAAAGATTTTTTAAAAGGCGTTAGCTCTGGCTCGTACGCCGAGGGAACAAAAAAAGAGACTACCCCTTTGTTTCTGTGCATAATTTACGACTAAAAATGGTCCTCCAACTAATTCTGAGCGGGCAGGGTAAAGTCTTGAGCACATTCTTTTTACACTCAATATTGAAAAGAGTGTTGAATTTCTAAAGGGAAACATTTGACAATGCATAAAAGGATTCTTTTTCTCTTTCTTGCCTCCATAACCCACTTCACCCTACGAACTCACTTAGACAGAAAAAAAAACACTTATATTCACTAACACGTTCACACACGTTCACACACACACACACACACACACACACACACACACACATTCACTGGTACAATTCACTCTCCATTTCTCTTCCTCTCTCTGTACACGGTGCTTCATTCGAACTGGAAAAGGATGTCAAAAGCCTTTATGACTCTGAATGACAAAACCCAGCAGTGTTGTAACAAAGAATTGTATACAGCGCGAGGAGGAGACTTAATTGCTGTCAGGATTGAGAGAGCTAAACTTGCTTTTTTAAACACATCGTATCTAACCCATGCCATTAACTCAGCTCACTCTGAAAATCAGAGTCTGAAGCCCCAAAGAAGCCCCAAAGTAGCCGGATGTTTGAATCCACAGCTTAAAGTTTGAGATAGACATTTTCTGCACATCAAATTGTTTACTACACATCGCATAAAATATTCCGCTACTGTTCAAGGCTGACTGAGGGCTTGAGATAAATTGGACAGATTTTGGGCTTTAATTTGCATTTCAGCAATGATTCAAGGTCTGTCGGAGCAGATTCCCTGACAGCATGCAGCAAAGGGTCGAGGTCGGACTTGAACCCACAGTCACTGTGATGAGGACTGTAGCCTCCGTACATGGGGGCGCACAACATAACCATGGGGATGCACGACATAGCCCCTATAGGCTATCCAGCGCCCCACATCCTGTAGTATTAAAAAAAGAACAGCCAGCAGAAATCGCACACAGAAAATAAAAACAATCCAAACAGGAACTGTTACTCGCTGGATGTTGAAACTCTATCTCTAACTCAACACAACAAGTTCACAGGTTCCTTGAATCGTTGCTCCAGACCCTTTTGGACATGAGATCCTGAACATTTCTAGACAATTTCAGGACACTGAGGACTCGATGTTTCGCACATGTCAAACACAGCAAGAGATTGCGTCGAAAGCCCTTATACGACTTGAGAAACATGTCCCGGTTAGGATCACTACAAAATGTAAAGGTCCCATATTATTATCCAACAAGTTTAAATAAGTCTCAGCGCTCACCAAAACATGTCTGTGAAATTTCTTGTTCTGAATCAACTCTTCTCAGAGCATGCTGTTTCTGTGTCTGTAGCTTTGAATGGGGTGTTAGCGCTTTTTGTCAAGAACGGTCGAGAGGTGTGTCACTTTCAATAAAGTTGTTGCAAATGGATGTTGGTCATGTTTTCCTTTCTCTTTTCGTAAAGGATGCTCCAGTATAACCTGCGCTAAAGGAGATCATTAAGGAAGCAGTTCAGCTCCTTTGCCTGCCATTTAGAGGATTCAAACAGCTCTCATCATGGCTGACACTTAAATACTTCCGGGTCATTTCACTCAATTAGGATCGTTCCTCACCATCAAGGACTGTTCAAACGGACCCAATGTTTCAACACAATGGTAGAAAACATACAGATAACTGAGGCAGAGCAGTAAAGAGTACAATATAGAGAATCTCCGCTCACCATGAACGTTCCAACATTACCTGCTGTGTTCACACATGGGCTCACCTGGACTTCACAGAGGATCTTCAGTGTGGAGTCGCAAAGGAAAGTCCGCCCCATGTCAGGATGGATGGATGGATGGATGCAGATATGTGTGGTCACACATGCACTCACACAATGTCTCGACATTTTCAGGAGTGCTTTGCATGTTTGAAAGGTGTTTCTAAAATTGATCCTGTGTTCTCTGGTGTTAACATTACCACTTAGGTTTGAAAATTGTGTGCTGTATGTCAGGCATTATAAAACCAGGTAACTGCTTTATGTAAGTCCTGATATGCATGTCAGCATGTTCCTTTATTTACTTTGACAAAAAGGCGAGAATAATGTCTGCTCAGCCTTACAAAGCCTCATTTAAATGATCTATGATGAATATGTTTTATATCCTTTTAGATAACAGTTAGAGAAAAAGGGAACAACTCAAAGCTCCAGTCTTTTAAGAATTGTCTGCTTTTGAGTTGTGATTGTTCTTCACTGTGACCTAATTTAAAGCACATTTTTATGGCGTCTGAAGATGAAACCACTTTGAAGCTCTGCGAGGAAATGACACATAGCGTTAGTTCAGGCAAAGCAACAGCTGTTTCTATCATGCTGTACAATCACTGCCTCATTCAGCACCTCATCCACCCTAACCTCCTTCTCCTGTGCCATATTTTAGGTATTGTTGATTTAACAAACGCTCATTTGTGTGCTTATTAGGAGGGATTAGCTCTCAATAGTCATTTGTGCTCAGATTCTTTGAAGGCGCTCAGAGAGAGAGACAGAGCAGATGCTTCTCTCCACAAACTGAACCGTCTGTGACCATTTGACTTAACTTGTCAATGTATGACCTTAAGTTACTCTATGGAGGTGTAGGACTTAAAGTGTAAGTGAGCGATGTATTTCTGCTGAGTCATCTGTGTTATGATAACATCTGGAGCAGCAGGCCGGGGACTCGATGATGTTGCTGCAGAGCCGACGTTAAAATTAAAATGGACAAGAACAATTCTCTCCCCACTTTTGAATGTGAAAACTAATAATAAACATTATTAAAATATTATTAAATTGTATGTTTTTTTCTGTTCTTTTTGCCTTTATTGGTAGATCAGCTGAGCAGAGACAGGATATGTGGGGAGGAGAGAGAAAGGCATCAAAGAGTCGAGTTCAGGAGTGGAACCTGGACTGTAGCGTCTGTATGTGGGGCGCTTGCTCTAACAATGAATGAAACCAGTATCACTAATTGTTCTTTCTTTCTTTCTTTCTTTTTATTTCTGGTTTGATAATCAGTTGTTGACTTCCTATAAATGCTGATAAACTACTTTTCTATTTCAATATACTGTTTAAGGCACTGAATCATGATCAAAGTCAGACGTGATGATGATCTGGTCCTTCGCTGAAAGGAAATATCTTCAAACTCAGCGACTACTATTTGAATAGAATTCCACCTGCAAGTATAAAGCAATAGAGCTACAGTCTCTTAAAAGGAAGAAATCAGCAGAAGAATACAGCAGAAATCAAGTATATCATCTGTAAATGTCTCTACGAGTCATGACTGTCTGCAGTGAGTGTGACGCGCAAGTCCGTCTGTCTGTGATGTTGTCTGAGTCGTGTTTACAAGGACGGGACGACCTCGTGTTTAAAGCTGTTTAAGTCAAGGACTAGAGAAAAGAAGTAGAACATGCTCACTGCTTATTTGGATGTCATGTAAGTGTCTTTAGATCTCGGTCATTCTGTGTCAATTTATGTGCGATATGAAGCTACGAGCTAACCAAAGTGTGCTAACATTAGCGTGCTAACACAACAATGCAGATCGAGACAAGGACAATTTTATCCGCCGCTTGCCTTTAGCTCTTATTTAATGTGCATTCCAATTTGATAACTCCTTTGTGCAAACACGAGTGTAGACGGGTTGGAGGTGTGTCGCTGAGGGAGAGCGGAGGATTCAGAATAGCGGGAGTGTCGCCAAACAGCAGTTTGTTTTGATTTCATGCTGGTGCTCAAGGGCGACATCTACTGGATCAAAACGTTGCACATTCTTCCTTTAAGTGTGTTATTCAACATTTTCCCAGTGACTCTAAGGCCAATTGGGTCACTTGAAGCCACAGAAGCACATGTGAAGATCAGTTTAGTCTCGCGCTCATCGACTCAGTGGGGCAAACTTCAGAAAAAACTAGGGATGCTCCCATGATGCTGCTAATTTCCCTGGCGATTAAATGCAAATTTAACTTATAATCAACTGGTCTAAATTTAAGAAAACACTTGCTCAGTAGTCATCGAGGCGGGATGTCTGGGTTTGAGTCCGTGTCATTCCCCTCTCTCTATGTCCCTGATTTCTGACTCTGTCCTTTCTCTACAATTATTACAAAAAGAGCTGAAACTTAATGAACTTCTCTCGTTGGATGATTTTAAGAGGAAGTTAAATGACTTGGAGGCGGATACATCTGGCTGTAGATGTTCTTCTTGATGTATTTGTGGATGATTTTTAACAAACATTTGCTTTTCGGATTTGTTATTTGTGTCTTTTAATGTCTAATGTATTTTGTATTTGAAAGCTCGGCTGCTCGTCGTCCGTGTGAAACTCTGTTGATGTTTTGCTGCCTGTCTTGGCCAGGACACTCTTGAAAAAGAGATTTTTAATCTCAATGAGTTTCTTTCCTGGTTAAATAAAGGTTAAATAAAAAAAAGGCATAACATTTCCAATATATCCCATTTCCAATAATACATATAAGCACTGTGTTAGGATGAGTATTTAGGTTACATATCTGTGCAGCAAATTAAAAATCACCACATTTCAGAACCCTTTTAAAACATTTGTTTTAACTCTCAATGAGAAGCCAGTCAAGATGGCATGCCTTTTTGTTTTTTTTTTTAAAGTCTGTTTTTAAGGTAGGAGACCACTGATCAAAAGGCACAAACTTAACACCACCACAACTATCACTCTGTCATCTCGGTACATTTCCATCTGCATCCCTTTCTTCCTCTTGCTCCCTTATTCACATGCAAAGAGACAGACACATACGAAAACACACAGACGCACACAAAACACTCCTCTTTACCTTCAAAAAGCCAGGGGAAGGCAGTCGGCATGAGTAAATAGTCTCTAAGTGCTTATATTTCTATTCCTGCTTACCCAACTGCTAACAAGACCCAGTTCACAGTCAATGAGCTACTTCGGCATTCATGAGGATCACTGACAGTCACTTTGCATTCAACGCCAATCACAAACAGCAGAAAAAAGAGCACACACACACACACACACACCAACACACATAAAGAAATTTGATTACAAGAGGCATTCTGCAGTGCTTCAGCATTCCCCAGTGTTTTTCCAAAATACAGCAGGCAACCTGCACCCATCCAGGCCGTTTGAAGCACACACATGCACGAGGACAGCAACAAGCAGGAAAAACATGATTACCCTCCACGCATTTAGAGGTCACTGGCATTAGGAGATTAGGTAAAGTAAGCAATCATCATTTGGATATTTGATGATGAAACTCTCCTGTTTAATTGATTATAGTGGTGCACAGGGCAGGGGAGGGTGACAGCCACACCTGGCGGCATATGGTGTGTGCATGTGTGTGTGTGTGTGTGTGTCTGATTTCCTATCACATGTCATAATAGGACATACCTGCCCTCCTTTTCTCTGCTCCTCTTTTCTGTGCATGCATGAGTTTTTTTTCCTCTCGTTGAGCATGTGCAATGTAGAAATGTCTCACTGAGCATGTTCCTGTAAATTCAGAAGTTCTGAATTGTATTGTGATAACAGAATATACAAAATGAACGCATATACTTCAACTCAGTTTGTTCTATTTTAGATTTTTGATCCATTACATTGGTTTGCAATGTCTTAACCCAGCGGCAATTATCGTCCATCCTTGATGTCGTTAAATGCCTCTGGGAATGGATGCCAATGTCTAAGTTATTCCAATGTAGCCTTTTGGCATTGAGCGACTTCCAGCCAAGACTTTCTTTTCCATGCAGCAGTTCCTTGTCTTTTACATTCCTCAAAGTAATGCCCGCTCCTCTGTTTCTCGTGGAGTCAGTTCAAAAGTAAATAATAAGCAGAGCTGGGCACACTTCCATTAATAGTTATGTATCTGCTTTACTCTTTTAATTCATTTGGATTTGAAAGATGATTATCTAAACATTTCACTTGTGGTTATTTAGGTGTAAGTTAACGTCATTTTCGTCAGCTGATCTGATTTGCTCATGACTCCCCAAGGAGACAAGACACATCTGAATTGTGTGTAATGCCCACCATGGAGGGGAGAGAAAGAAAGTCTCTTTTTCTACTCAGGCTCTCATTGGCTATAGTATCCATAGGAACAGAGAATGGAATATTATAATTGGTCAAATGAGGCGTCATTCGAAAGGTCAGAGAGCATGAGTTAGTACAGAGAAGACAGTTGAAAATTGGGAACAGAGACAGAAGTGTCTGCTGATCTTTATGGTTGTGCTAAACTTTTACTTGTACCATGGGGAACCTCGTTGATGCAGCAAGAACATTTTCGTTGGAATAGTCTGACTGGACGAGCTCAGTAGACCTTCAGTCGGTGAAAATGAATCATAAAGATTTGCTCGTTCCTCGATGGTCTGACAGATGCGTAGATTGTGGCCGCTGTGTTGGTTTGGATCTTAAGGTGTAAGAATCCCAAGACTCGTAGCTTTCTAATGATTGTTGTCATGAACTGACGGCCTGGGAAGGAGTTGCTATTTTTGTAGATTTGAAATCAGACCTGTGTGTAATGTTGAGTTTGTAAAGTCATCATGGCCTCTTAAGAACTGGAATCTTTCTGTTTTTTAACGCTAAGAGAAGAAGAAAACAACTTCCAAGTGTTTGGCAAATGAAGTCAGATCTACAATTTCTGATACGGATCAAATAGTCAGGCAATGGAAACGCTGCTCGGCTTTCAAGCTGATTTTTTGCATTATTGTATGAAAGGGTTTAGAATGGATTGATACGTGCACTTTCATGCAGATATCTGTTTATAGAGATAAATAAATAATCGTGAGAATACCGCCGAGGGGAGCCTGCACCGCAGATTGTCTTCCGCCTGCTCTCCATATGGACTGTTCTTCCTGCAGACACCACAGCCTGCTGACACATAATTGGTCAATACAGCTTGTTCCTACAAGCGTACCACAAAGGGAGACAAGCCCCAAATCACTCGTCATCAAAGTGTGGCCCGATGTCTTCATTTTTCTGCGGTCAAAGAATTGAGCAGATGAAATTTAAACAAAATATTATCCAACTGTGTTGTTGTTTGAATATTAAATCTAAAGTGTTTAAAATTCACTTTCCCCATGGAAAGTAGTGAAACATTCTCACCTACATGTAGCGCGGCACACTCTGAAAACGAGTGCGGCTACATCGGTTGGCAGCTTGAGATCTCATTTAAAGCCCGGGAGGAGGCAGGGAGAAAAACATGCTGGAAATACCCCGAGTTTAAAGTGCTAAAGTGAAGACTAAAACACAGATTTATTCAGCAGAAGCCAAAGACCAAGGGAGAGTTTTAACACGTTTACACCAGAGAGCCCTCTGAGGAGAGATGCACCAGTGGGTGTTTGTGTGAGAGCTTATTTGAGAATGTAAGCGTGTGTGTCTGCGTGTGTGTGCCAGCCAGCGCGCTGTGTGAGTGTGGCGCGTGTGTGCGCGTGCACTCTCCCATCGGTGCGTTCATTTCTCTTATCCGTACACCCACCTTTTTCTTGGTTTCGAGACAATCTCCCAGGATGCCTATTCTACATTAAACAGTGCTTTGAAGACAATTGAGCTGAGACCCAGGCTGATCAAGGCTCCCTTATCCCTCCCAGCACATCTATTATCAAAGCCTTCGTACCATTACCGTCATTATACACTATGTATTATTATTATTATTTTGAAAATGCAGTGCTGAGAGCAAGCGAGAGACGGGGGCCCCCGTAAACAAATCTATTATTGGTGATGAATTGCATAATAACACAGGCATAATGCCGTTCTCTCACAAAACTGGTGAAGGTGCTGAACTGGAAAAAGTACCCCGTCTGAAAAATTTGAATAAACAATGGGCGAGAGGAGGAGAGAGACAGAGATGGAGTGCTCGTTAGATGCTTCTTTTTTTTTTTTTACTGGGAAGCTTAAGACTGGTTTGCTCAGCGCGCACTGGTCCCGTGCTGTCATCTCTCTGTTTGTTGTCAACCATCACATGTCGTGTAGATTTAAAGCAGCCATCATTTAAGAACAGTTCTCTTTGAACTCCAGCCTCTTTGATGATATTTGTATGTGTAAGAGTAAATCTGTATTTTCCCCCCGTGGGGAGATGTGATGGAAAAGTAACTATTCACTCAAGTTCTGTCCTTGATGAGACATTTCCCCTCTGCACTTATCTTCTTTTTTAATATCTTTTTAAAGCCCAAACAGGTCCATATATTCAACATTTCACCAAATGAATGTTTAAAGATGATCTAAGGAACCCTTCCACTGCTGTTTTTGGAGGATTTATTTTGTATGGAGGTCATTACAACTGGCAAGTTTTTTTGGTGTTTTTAGTGCTTGGAAGTGCATTGTGGGAAAAATGCAGCAAAGTTAGACACAATGCAAATTCCCCCAAAAAACACTCAAAGGTCAACTACTACAAATACAACTACGGACACACTTCAAATTACAGTAAAGACCTGCTGCAAAAAGTGGAAACGTCTGCATAAACAGCAAGTTTTAAACGCTAAGTTTGTCAATTCCACCACCAGGGGGCTGTCAATCAAAACAACAACAAACGATGACGTCGAGGCTAGCGGGGAATCATGGGAGTCAGTTTCTCTGCCCCCACCCACAATGAAAACGAACTCCATCTTGACTGTTGTCAAGATGAACGGGTGAAGCCGACCTGAGGAAGAGAACATGTTGACCAACGAGCTAAAGTATCCGAGTATAATTAACATGACGTTTTTATCACAACAGCACAAACAACAACAGGACGGCAGTTTTGAGTAGCAGCTCACGCTTCCTTATGCAACGGTCTTTGACGTAACGTTTCCTTGGCAACGATATACATGTCGTGTCTGTCATGGCGCCCGCCTCAACAAGACACGCCCCCTTACAAATATAAAATTAGGATTTATCTGGCTTTGATAACTGTTGGAAATATTTGAGGTAATGTAAATACTCAACAACAACAAAAAATATATAACACACAGGTTTCGTCACTTTTTAATGAATTTAGATATTTGAATGTAAATTAACAAAATCTGAGGTGATACCAGAAAGAGCTAATTATACGTGTCTGCATGTTAACACAGTGAAAACTAAAAGCATTAAATCTGCAAAACATCTGCATATAAGCGCTGCCAAAGTCGATCAATCAATCACCAATTTTTTAAACGTATTTAAACAACCTTAAATAATTATGTGAGCATGTTTGTATGGATTCAGCTCAGACACACCAGCGTTCAGCCTCATAGAGGATCTATAGCGTGGATGAAGTTTCTGTCTCCACCCGGCTTGATTCCACACTCAGAATAACGACAGCTGTTCTACTCAAGGCTCTTTCTCTAACGCCGTTTTCTTATCTCTCCTTCTTTCTCTCTCTCTCTCTTGTGGGTCAAAGAAGAACAAGAGAAAGAACAAATGTGTCCATGTTCCTCTGCTCACATTCATGAACTTGCTTGAATCCCCCCCCCCCCCCCCCCCCCTCTTCTTCCATAGAGTGCAGATACTGTTTAGCTATGCTAATTTGAATATATTTTTGGGTCAATTGCGCGCTCACCAGAGACGCCCTCCACGCCTACCCTTTGCCAAACAATTTAAATTTTTAATATTCCATTTAATTTATATGGGCCACAACTGAGGCCTTCTGACAATGCCAAAAAGCTGCTTGACTTTTTTTTTTTTTTAATAAATAAAGGAGACATTGCTTTCACAGAAACTCCATCTGCCCTTCTCGCTCACCTCACTCCCTCTTCTTATCACTCTTAAAACTATTTCACCTTAAGATATAATCAATAAAAACAATTATGAGATCCAAACCATAGCATCAAAGCTCCCTCCTCTTCCTCCCCTCTTCAGAATCTTTTGGTTTTTTTCTCTCCCTCTTCCTGACTCCATCTCTCTCCTTCCCCACTCCCTGCTTTTATCCTCTTGTCTCTTCTCCCACCATCCTCTCTCCTTGGTGATTCACTGGGTATAATATTTAATTATACTCTATAATTTATGCAGGTTATCAAACTCTGAGCGCATCATTTTATGTACATTGTGTAAATTGCTTTTTTCTCTCTCCCTCCCTGTCTCTCTGTCTCTTTCTGTCTTCTTCTTTTACAGGCTGCCCCCCCCCCTCTTGGATGGGCGAAGGGTAAATTCTTTGCAGGCATAGACAGAGATATTGAAGCCCGGGTGCAAATGTGAAATGAATAAACAGGCTGGATCTCTTCTTCAAGGGCCTAAATGAGATCTGCACAAAATAATTTAAACTAGGCCCATTCATCAAGCCCAGCCAGGGAATGTGTGTAGCAGCGGCCTGTGTATGTTGTCCACACTGTGTGTGTGTTTGTGTGTTTCCTGTGCCCCTGGCAGCGGTGATAGTAGTATCCTTCTGTGGAGAGACAGAATGACAGAGATTAAGAGTGAAAGACAACCAAATAAACAATGAAAATTAAGGTTTTATATAAAGTTTAGAATCCTCTGAGGAGTGAGCCACTCGACAGATTTACTTTCTTACTCTTTCTCATAATGAAAAAACCTGCAAAGCATTAATAAGCTCAAGAAAATTCCCGGAAAAAGTCAAACACGCTATCCCAAATAGAAGCCGTACAAAGGGTTGCCAGAACATCAGTGCATCTCCATTTGTTCAGAAAGCCTCTCCAGTAATATGAGATTTTTTTCCTCAAACATCAATATCAAAATTTGTGGCAGAATGAGTCACATCTTTCTACTAATTATGAAGAAAATAACAAGCAAACAAAACTCTAAAACCATGTTGTTTACATGAGAAACATTTGCACACTGACTAATAACTAAATAAATGACATAATAAGATGTTCATGCAAAGAATTCAAAAGAGAGGAAAGCCAAAGTCTTTGCGTGGACAAAGAATAATAAGAAGCGTCTGACATGTAGAATTTAAAAACATTGATGAACAAAGCTTAAAAAAAAACTTTGGTTTGCAGTTAAAAAAACAAAACAAGAAAGGTCTTAAATCAATGTCCCTGAAAACCTTCACAACCTCTTAATGTCGCCCAAACTTCACTTTGAATACTTAAAATGAAAAATCTTCTTGTAAGATATACGTTTAAACAAACTTTCTGCATTAAATTCTTCAAATCAGTTATCACTAGGTCAAAATAAAATGTGACCAATAACTAAATGTTAGCATGCTAACATGCTAAAACAATGGGCAATCCACAGTTGCCATGGTTATAGAGTCAAAAAAACATCCTTTACTAATCTACACTGTGGATTGTGTTTAACAAATCAATTCATTTAGACCAGTGGTTCTTAACTGGTCCAACTGGTCCAACCACAGGACCCCACACCAACGACTTCATGAAAAATGCAACCCAACTTTCTGATATTTTCTGCAGTTTGGAAATTCAGACGTTACTAAATGGTAAATGGACTTAAGCTTGTTTAGTGCTTTTCTAGTCTTCTGACTCCTCTTTGACACCGCAGGTCACACTTAACCATTCACACTTATTCTGGAAGCAAATACTAGTTGAGTGTCTTGCCCAAGGACACATAGGATTCGTGTCTGCAGGAGCTGGGGATCAAACTTTTATATTTATATTATATTATATTATTATATATTATATTTAATGAAACAAAACAAACATGTTGAAAAAGCATGTAACATACTTTTTGACACTTTTTTTGTCCAGTCACACATTGGCGACCCAATAAAGACGGCTCCGCAAAAACCACTTTTGGGTCCCGACCCACCAGTTGAAGACCACTGTCATTCAATTCTATTTAAGCAAATACCCCTATTTTTCGAAAGTTAATTTTTGCGTCAACCAGGAGGATGAACGATCCACACAGAAAACACGAAAAGACAAATAAAGGATGCACAAATTTTTTTATAGAAGCCAAAACAACTCTTGGAGAGAGAAAGAAAGAAAGTAAGAAAGAGCAGCAGCTGAACGATGAGCAGGTGATGATGCTGTTAATGTGGCAGATGTTCAACCTGAGATAAATGCAGCCAAATGCTCACTTTAAACTCACTTCAATAGAAAATAGAGAACATTCGCTGACATGTAGGAACAAAACATTGAACACTATGTGTAACACTATAAAATGCTGTAAAATAAATATTACACAAACATCATTTATTGCTCTTGTTAATCCCATCTGTGCTGTGATTACATCTGGTCTTCTGAGGTGGGTCCTTCAAAAAGTGGCTGTTGTTATTAATGTGATCTTAAATCCAACAGGACGATTTATATTCAGTCATGTTAATGTATTGACTGTTTGTCCCTTGGTTATAGTACCCAAATGCTTATCACCTTATGCAACCTTTTAATACTGTTACAAAACAGAGGCACAGTGTGGCCTCCAGCATGAAAAGGTCTACAGAAATACACACACACACACACACACACACACACACACACACACACACACACACACACACACACACACACACACACTCACACATCCCAAAACAGCTTCCCTCTTTTTTTACACTCTCGGGTGTTTTAAATGTCATTGACCTGGGGGCAAGGCACATACCATCTCAAGTACACATCAGTCTTCCACTAGGACACATGCACACGCTGACATACTAATCAAGTCTCAATGGGCCTCCTCACTCCCTTGTCTCCTCCCCTCCTTCCCTCCTGCCTTCCTTCTCTCTCTGTAGAAGGTTTGTGAAGACTTCATGCAGGGAGAAGCCATTGAGGCGATGCCTTTACTTTTAAAAACTGTTTTCTGCTGCCAGATGGTTGACAGGCCTGGAAGTGTAAATGTAAAGCGGACAGGTGGAGTCATGAGGTAATGCTCCTGATGAAAAGAACTTTGTGTTTCCTTTCTCAAGACTGATGAGTCATCAACAAGTCGTCCCTTTTTTGGGGGGGCATAAAGCTATAAATAATGTCTGTTTTATATATTTTTCAGAAGATGCATATAGAAACATAACACCACTTGTGTCTGTTAACGCCTTTGTACTGATACATTGCATCTGTTAGGTGTGATATTGGTGCACAACTGTTTGATTTTACATTGTGTTACGGTGCCACTGCAGCAAGAGAAATACAACCTGTGAACGAGCATCGGGAGCTTCACATAAACACACACGCTCAGATATGCACACACACCCTGCCGCTTATCCACCCTGCTGTCTCTGAGGTTATGCATTGCCCCTGTCTTGCCCTCCTTATGCCTCTGTTACTACCTGAATGGCGGATGAGCTGCAGAAAGACTTCATCCCACAGACACTGAAAATGTGCAAAATGCATACTTTTTCTTATGCTTGATCACCTTATTGTCTCTTTATTTAACACCTGGACACATTCCTCACACTTGATAAAAGTTATGTAAATGCATTTTATTGCAATACTTCACAACATATCTACATGAACACATTTTTAAGAAGCGGTGATGTCATGCATTAGCCTGTAAAAAACCCAACACTCCTTTAAAGTAGCAGTAAGCTAAATAATCATTTCAATGGAAAACCCATTCAACCTCTCCCTCTGCTTTCTCGTCTCACCTCGCAAAGGCCCTCCCACCAAATGACACCAAACAGGCACACCACCCATCATCTCTGCAAACTCAGCTTATGTCGGACATAGACAACAGAAACACTGACACCCGATCAATAAACATCCTAAGAAAGCATAAAGTATGTACTGCCCAGCCGCTGTGCTCTAAGAACCACAGGGGTAAGGAGAGAGAGTGACAGAGAGACAGAGAGAAATAGTAGTAGTTTGGACATAGTCACTGTGATTGGAAAGTTATGTGCAGACTAACCCTGATTGGTTGTTCAATTCAGAGTTTAAAAAAACATATTCAAAGGGAAGGCAGCTCAAAGAAAAATCAGACACATTTATTTACAGGAAGAGTTCAGTAATATGTATGGAGAGGAGAGGAGAGGAGAGGAGAGAAGAGAGAGGAGAGGAGAGGAGAGGAGAGGAGAGGAGAGGAGAGGAGAGAGAGGAGAGGAGAGGAGAGGAGAGGAGAGGCCCCAGTGTGTCACTGCTCTGTTGGAAATGACATCATAGCAGGGGTTAAACAGCCACCGTTTACCTTGATTTATAATCCTCATCCTCTCCCTCCTTTCCCCTTTTTTCTCCTCCTCCTCCTCCTCCCTCTTTATTATTTTGCATCCTCCCCACTTTTTAAAAGACTGGAAATGAAAGACCGTGGAAATGTAAGCATATTAAGGATGAATAAGTGCATCAATACAGGAGTTAGTTTCTGTTGGCAGACACAAACAGGGTGTCTCCAATTTTGCCAGTACACAGTTTGTAATATTGTAAAAATAATACCATGTATTGGGTGAGCTATAATAACTATTTGATGTGTAAATCTTTTGAAATGAATTCACATTTCAATTATATTCATTTAAATCAACATTTTATCTACAGAGGGAGTAGCACCTCCTCCAATGAGCTCACTGTGTCTAACACCATGTTCCTTTGAAAGCCCAGAATAATCAAACCAAACCCTGGATCAAGAGAGGGTAATGACAATGATGCTCTCAGGACTTAGGCCTGACTTTAATATCAGTTGTGTGACCTGACCTGCAATGTCCAAAACAACGTACATTAGGAAAAGCATGCTGCAAATTTAGAAACTTAATTAATTCAAAAGCAGATGAGTGTGCAAAACAAATGCATTAAATGAAATGTGCATTTTCATCATAACCAGAAATGGCCTACGTGTGCAGTGAATGCCTGACCTAAAAGTCTGCATGAGCCAATGAAAAAAATAAGCAAATATAAGCCTTTATAGTAATTAATTGAGCGGTTTTTGTTGTTGTTGTTATTTGTAAGACGACATGTTCAAACTCACTGATTGTGTGTGTGTGTGTGTGTGTGTGTGGACAGACAAGAGGGAGGAAGATGACAACATACTCCATTTTGCCTCGGAGCTAAGTGAAGTCGAAGTCTAAATTCCTCATGTCTTACATAAAACAGTGCAGCATTCCACTACTTTTTGACACACACACACACACACACACACACACACACACACACACACACACACACACACACACACACACACACACACATGCACACACGCACACACACTCCCTTCACAGCGGTGGCAGCACTTCACAAAGGAACCATTGAAGGGGCTCCTTCAGTTTAAAAGTTGAAGAGTATGTCTAATTTTGGTCAGAGTTCATTAGGCAACACAAAAGTGGGAGCTTGCAGAGAACATGAGGACAGTGGCAGAGGCAAGTGCTTCATGCCAGGACCGATAAGAGCAGACAGAAACTACAAAGCCTGCTTCTCCTTCAGAAGGAAAGGATGAAGGAGGAAGAGAGGGAGGAGAGAAGCAGCTGAGAGAGAAAAAAAGAAAACCAAACGGCAAGCAAAAGTCTCGGCCTGGAATGTTCTATGGTTTTAATACATGCATGTCAATGTTTGTGAATGTGGCGAGTGCACTAGGCCAGCTAACACTCCAATATTCATCTCTGATATTCAGCTTTGAGAAAAAGGAGCAGCACAAATGTTATAGTAAGCAAATTAAAATGAAATACTTAAAGTACGACTACTATATTTGGCGGGTATTAAATTGTCATCACGTCTAAGTGAGAGCTACATTAGAAAAAGGAATGCGACTTTATGTCAAATGTAAATCCACAATCACAAGAAGTCAAATTCCATCCCCTCATTATGTAGAAAAAACGAAGAGCTTATAAATTGCATATATGAAAGCAATTAGATAATTAAAAAATTAGAAATAGTCTGTAGGTGCATGGCCTTACATTCAAGAACGGTGTTGAAGAAGATGAATATGGCTCCGCACTCGATCCATGCTTTCTGCTGTAACTGGGATGCAGTGTTGCTGCTTTAGTGCACGGCCCTGAGCTGAAAATGGATATCGGAGATTAGATCTTTCCCTCATTGGAGAGAGCCATGTCATTTTCTTATTTTTCTCTCTTATTGATTCTGGCTACTCTCAGCTCTACATGAACAAACACTTTCACTCTGAGAAAGACCAATTCAGAGCTGTTCATATTCCATACTTAAAGATCGGGGTATATTACAGGACATGCTACAGCAGATGGGGATATCATTACATAGATGCATTTGTAGATGTGTTGAGAGAGGGGTATGCATTAAAGGTCACATATTCTTCTCCTTTTCTACCAGGTTAAATAAGTCTCAGAGCTCCCCAAAGTCTGTGAAGTTTCTTGTTCTAAATCCTCTCTGATCCTGTATTTGATCATGTCTATAAACCCCTCTATTTCAGGCCTGCTCAGAACAGGCTGTTTCTGTGCCTGTACCTTTAAATATGTAAATGAGCTGTGTTTGACCACGCCCCCTCTCTGGAAGGGGTTGGGTGTTTCTGCTTTTCTCGCTCCATGTCCTATTGTTTACGGTGAGAAGGCAGACTCAGAGGGCAGAACAAACACCTAGCTGTGGGAGTGTCACCCACCTGGGGGAGGGGCTACTGCCCTTTGTGATGTCATGAAGGGAACATCTCCAAACGGCCTGTTTGAGCACACATTTTCTGAAAAGTGGAGCAGGCAGAAGACGGAGTGGATGGACTTTTCTCATCATTGGGGGTTTTTTAGACAGACTAGGGACACATAGTGTTAGAAATACTTGGTGAAGTGGATTTTGCACAATATGTAACCTTTAGTGTTTGTGTTATATTTTAAGGTTAAAGCTGATTACAAAGCCTAAGAATGAAGTCAGATGTATTAAAATAGACCAACATCAGATTTGCCTTGAAAAATGATGAAGCAGAGTTTCATGGTGATGTGAATAAACTGACTTCTTTAAACAGACATAAGCAGACTGTGACTTGATTTAAGAAGGAAAATGTGTTTTATTGCCACATCATCACGTTGATCTTTGTCTCTTAAACACACACTGCCAACATCATTACCACACCACAACTGCATTATTGTCCTACACCATCAAATACTCACCACGATGTTGCAAGGCCAATATCTTTCGTAACACCTTCCAAAACATGAATGACCAGTCCAAAATCTCAGACTGAAAGGTAAACTCACGCTTTCTTTCTAACTTGCAAACAAACATTTATCGGCAACGTTTCGGCACTAGACTTTCATGGAGGTCTATCAGTACTTTTCTGATAAGTACGCTCTAATACGTGTTCAGTCTAGTACACACAGACACACACCCAGAATCACACACTCTCACATGCTTTCATCCAACAGACGGTTTGATTTATAATAATCCTTAAACAGAACTATGAGTGCGTCTTAACTTGCAAAATGTAAGCAGACAACACGCTTTAGTTAACACATTTCTTCTGTTGAAATGGGGCTCTCTGGGGCGCTGGTGGGGCAGCGTCCCATGAATGGAGGCCATAGTCCTCCAAGCGGGCGGCCCAGGTTCAAATCCAACCTGTGGCTCCTTTCCGGCATGTCACAAGTAAGTCTCAAGTCCCAATTAAAGACAGGCAAGTCACGAGTTGAGTCAAAAGTCCTAACCTTCACATTTCAAGTCTTAAATAAGTCATTAGCTCTCTTTACCGAATGAAATGTCATTTTAGTAAAATTCTGTTACACAAATCATGAATGCTATTAGAATGATTTTATTTATCCTCCTTCGTAAATTCAAATAATACCAATGTGACTGTCTGTTTTATTTTGTTCCTGTTTTTTTTTTTATTTTAATTTTTTAGATTCTGTGTTTAAAGATGTTTTCCCTTGGATCATATCAATGGTTTGGATCATTTTATTAGATCAGGTCAGGAAATTGAGGAATTATAAGAATAAGTTTGCTTGCCTTTTTTTTTTTTTTAAACGTCGTAGTCTCCAGACCAGCCCTCCTCACCCTGTTGAATAGTCTGTGTGTGGAGAAGATCACAGACTACATCAGGCTGTGAGATGAGACGTGAACAGAGAAAAATCCAAACGACCGTTTGACCAGAACACGTGCTTTCCAGACCATAAAGACTCGGCCCATATGGATCACGGGCCGTGTTCCCCTGCAACATGCAGACAGCAGCAGAGCAGAAGCGAGAAGTTGCGGGTTCCCTTAACGCGCTTTAAACTCAGCATATTCTTAATAACAATTCTAAAAAACATTTTAAAAAATGAGTAAATCACAGCCATCTTGAGGCAAATCCCACAATTCTGCATTTTACAGTTGATTCCATTTTCATTGTCAAACTCTGTGACTCAAAGTATTTCTGAGTCATTAGGCTCAAGTCCAAGTGAAGTCACAAGTCATCGGTGATGAAGTCCAAGTGGAGCTGGAAGTCTTTCATGACTTCGTCAAGTGGAGTCCAACTCGATATGTGACTCAAGTCCAAGTCATGTGACCCGAGTCCACACCTCAGGTTAGAGATGAAGCAGGTTTTCAGACTTTAGAATACAGATCAGACTTCACTGTGGATTTGCTGATAAGCTGCACAAAGTTGAATCCAGACAAGTCAAGGACATAAAGTCAGTATATTGACAGCCATGTTATTTCCACCTTTACATCACTGGAGCTCCACCAGGCTGAAGGTATGGAGAACAGTGCAGCTTTGAGCTAATTCCTTTAGCTAGCAAGGTCCATCACATAATGACTCTCCTCACCAGAAGCTTCAGCCACCCATCCTCCACCCACCACAGACTTTCCCTAGCAGTGGGAGCTAATGAAAACAAATGGCTTTTCAATAGGCAGACAAACCTATTTCAGACATTCATCATCAGCCTCATAGATTTCTAAAATCCCATCAAGTCTGTCCCTGGCCTACACCTCGCTTTGTCTCTGCCTCTCTCTCTTTGTCCGACTCTCTCTCTCTCTCCTATAAATGCCACTCATAGACTGCAATCACAAACTTTGTAACTTTTCAACATCATTTATACAAGCTCCATGTAGAATTACCCACCTGACAGTTATTCACTCACCGCTGACAGAAACAAGCGGACAGGACAGTATTATCTGGAGACGGCAGAATGAATGGAAAGTTGCTGCTAATTTCTGTGAGAAGCGCACAGCACAGCTCTGAGCTTTCGACAGAAACTTTCACATTTTCCACAGCAAATAAACAGAAATTTGATTAGATAAGATCAGACTTTAATGATCCCTGTGAGGAAATTGGGTTGTTGCAGCAGCACAGAGAAGAATATATTGTAGATAAGAACAGGACAGATATAGATTATATGAAGCAAATACAACAAATATTCAGTAATAACAATGCAGGAACATAAAGAGGATAGCACCGCAGATAAATGTGTGAAGATAAAGATCCGTCAGAGGTAAACACACATGGTGTAGGTCGCGTGTATGACAAGAGAGATCTGATGTTCATGTCAGACGCAGATTGAGAGTAGTGCAAAGCATAGAAAATAAGGTTTGGATAAAAGCATATTTTGTCTGAAATCAGTCGCTGAATTGATAGCCAGAAGTGCTATGTTTTATGTCTTTCATTTTCTGTATCATATCAGCATCTTCTCAGAGGCAACATTAGCCTAAATCTTTAGGGTGGTAGTTGTCCTTCTGCTATTCCAGGTCTTAGAAATTAACACAAAAATGGTACTGCAACTGTATATGCAATATTTATCAACAACATTCAGGGTGAGTGTTATGTGTATATTTGCTTTGTGATGGCAAAAATCCAATCAGAATTTGTTGCTGTATGTATGATGTCATAGAGTTATCTGTGAATTTCAAACTAAGAGTGGTAAAATAAAAAAATGACTTAGATTTAGCTAAATTAAGTGACACGGATGGCCCAGTCAGCAGCGTTGTGTAGCCTATAGCCTCCAACCCGTCTCTCCTTTGAAAGGCCACTTCGACCATTATCTCCTGTCGCTAATACTCTTACAATTGACAAGTCCCGGGACGTCAGATAGCCTAGCAGTTATGTTGCGCGCCCCATGTGTGGAGGCTATAGTCCTTGTCGTATTGGCCGTGGGTTTCGAATGTGACCTTTGCCCTCTGCTGCAAGTTATCCCCCATTCTATCCTCCCATATTTTCTGACTCTCTTCAGCTGTCCTGCCCATTGAAGGCTTAAAGCCCCCAAAAAATAACACACAAAAAAAAAAACAATTGACAAGTGACTCATAAAACCCCAAAAACTATATAAACTTACATTGTTAAACATCCATTGGAAGTGGCATTGTTTATAATGACATTTTACTCTTAAAAATATATATAAATAGGCTTATAAATGTTGTGGAACATCAAATATAAAACCAAAACCTGATATTTTATGTTAATTTAGAATAAGCCTTACTTTTCAATGGGAGAGGAAACAATGTTTTTTTTAAGCTTTTGAGTGGATAAAAGTCTGAAATGTTTGAATTGTTATCATGTTTTTATTGTTTGTTTTTCCTTAGCAGTAAGACAATGAATATTTTAGGTCATAGTTTGCTCACCTCGTCATTTGCGGCTCCATCAGTGCGTGAAACCCTCCCACTGCTCGTCTGAACGAGTGGCATACAGAGGGACACTCATTGTAACAGCGGGGGCTGACTGATGGGTAATGATGATGTCATTGAGTGCCAGTTCTGATCAGGGTGGTGAATCAGTGTCAGGCTGTGGGTGACCGTGACAACCAGATGCCGAGGCAGAAATGCCATTCAACCAATCAAGGAGAGGAGGCGGGATAAAACATGGCAGCTGCCCTCTAGAGGGAGCTGTGGAGTTATCAAATTAGGAGCATTAGCTATGTTCTCGTTGTTTGGTTAATTTTTTTTTTCGCAACAGTGCCGGTGTGAAAATCACTCTGAAGAAACTCAAACTGTGAAATTGTATAATTTGTGTCATGTTCGGTGCCTTCTAAGGGTTAACTTGCCATGCAATGTGACCATTTCTTTCTTCTTTTCTTTTTTTTTGCAGCACTGGCCTGTGTTTCTGTCTGTGGCTTTCAAACAGGAAGTTCCTAAATGAGAAGAGTCTTTTAGTCTGCAATCAGCATTGTGATTTATTGAGAATGCTTGAACAGCAAAGTGACAAACACTGGCTTGAACCCCAACCAATGCCAAAGAGAAAAAAAAGATTAAATGGACTGACTTACATTTGTTGCTTATGTTAAGGAAGTTTCTTTTTTCTCATCATTCATCATTGGCGTTACATAAACCAACGTTGGTTTATGAAAATGTATACATCTGTGAGTATTACTTTAAACAAGAACGCACCTTTCTTTAACCGTAGACTGTATAAGAAGTCCACATAGTCACACTTTCTTTGTCAACTGTTTTTGTGAACTAACACTTTAGAGCCTAGAGTGCGGTACTTTGTCTGACTTGTTGTTGTTACGGTGCCAAAAGTCTGTGTTGGTTCTCATCCAGGTCATGGTAAATTCAGTGCTTGATCCAAGTCCAGTTGCTTTTGGATCAAGCTTATAATTTATGGTGCCAAAAGTGACCGTAATGGGAGGATTGCATGGCTATATTGTGCTTCGTCTCCTATCCTTGTTGACAGATATCTGCGGTGGCATTCTTTGCTGTATCATCAATTTTATCCTAATTTGGTCGGTAACTCACTGGATGAACATGCTATATTGAAGAAGAGTAAAATTAACCACTGAGAGCATCAATGTATGGAAAACTTTTACTAAAATTATGAATCAATATTTATGGATCTTATCATATATACGTACAATCAAATTTGCAAGCAGAGGAGTCGCCCCCTGCTGGCCAATGTTAAGAACACAAAGCATTTTCTTTTCGGCTTGACTTATGAAACCACCTTCTGATGTTGTAATGAAAAGGAAGATCTATTTATCTGTTAGAATTACAGAATGGACTTGCTCCATTATGGATCCATGTTGGATGGCACACAGTTCAAAGATAAGCTTCCACACCAGCTCCACCCAACTGTGAACTGACTGGAAGATTGCCTAAAAGTTTTGAGTTGGCTTCAGCCTATATTGTAGACTACAGAGGTTCTCAACTGGTCTAGCCTCAGGATCCACCACCAACTCCTACACGATAACTCGTGACCCAAATGTCTGAAATATTTCAACCAATCAGATTTATTTAATGAAAAATGGTGCCGCATCGACCTCAGAAGGTACAAAACATGTGACACAATAAAGAAACAGAACAAAACAAACATGTTTAAAAGGTGCTTCATTGACTGTTTGACTTTCTTTTTTCTCCCAGGAACAGATTCGTGACCCACTGAAAAGGGTTTCGCGACCCACATTTGGGTCCAGACCCACCAGTTGAGAATCACTGCTATAGATTATAGTCTTTGATTAAAAAAAAATCCAGAAAAACTGATTTCTTTTCTTCTTTTTTCGGTTTAAATGAATCTCAGATTTTTTTTTTTTTTTTTTTTTTTTTTTTACATCTTTCTCTCCTGTTTCTTTGTATTCTCTTTCTGATCCCCTTCCTCCTCTGTTGATCCACAGAGTGGGAATTAACCTCTGTGTAATTACAAGATGGGGGTCAATGTGAAGTCAGGTTGGAGAAGTGTAAGATGTCCCTGGTTTCTCCTCAGAGAGTTAAAAGGAATGGATGGAAGAGTTGATGTACGAGCATCGACACGGGCAGACGAGTGGATCAGAAGTGAAGAGATACCCAAATCAATCTCTGCATTTAGAGAACATAAAACCATTTTATTTTAGGGAATCAGTTCTGTGGCTGTATGACAAAACAAAATCAAACATTTCCTTTCAATTACTCATAGGAAAGAATTATCTGACTGGTTTTATTTTTATTGCACCTTATATGCCAAACCAAGCTACAGTGCCAAGCCAGCCCCGTCTATATCTGTCAATCACACCGCAGCCTATGCATTAGAGACACTTATGTTGCTGTGTTTTAATAGCACAGAGTGTACCATTTACACCTCATCTCTAGCAGCAATCCTGACCACCATGTTTTAAAATAGGAGCCCATTTGTAAAAGCCATCCTCCAACGCAAATTAAATATTTCTCTCTTTGCAATGTAATGTGCACCAGATCTTTGCTGAGGATTGTAATATGATAGTATGGAAATGCACAACAGAAAAATACAACATCAAAATAGCAATTTTACACTTAAATTAATCATTTTTTCTCTGTATCAGTCTGCCGATGTGTTCAATTTGCTGTTTTTGTGTTTTCTCTCTCTCGCTATAGGTAGGAGCCCTCAGCAGCAGAAGCAGGAGTGGTGAACAGTTTAATAGTGGCGCTGCAATAACAATAAAATGTCATCAATCTGTGGGCGCCTCCTGCCTCTGTCACACCAAGTTTGTACAGAGTAATGACATTAGGCCCAGAGTAGCTGGCACACTGCTCTCTTAAAGGTACAGAACATCCCAAACAAAAAAACAAACATATTAACAACAGAGAAGAGAAACATGAGGATGAAATGAGAAGGGAAGTTACAGAGAGAGGAGGATGCAGAAAAAGAAGGAAGGAGGTGGATAAGGAATGAACGATGTGGAGATATAATGGTTTTTAAGACGGACGTTTTGAACTCTTGTTAAATTAACTCCGCAATAGAAACTGGATGTGTCAGTTCCAGCATGTTTTCCATGACAGTCTCTGCCTTGCAAATGTTAAGTGACTATTTCTTTGTATATTTCAACTCAGGCTACAGCTGATCATAAAAAATCAAATTGGTCAAGTTAGCCAACGCAACAACAAAGACACTAACATGTAACATTAACAATATCAAATAGCATTCATAGCAATTATAGCTAACCTTAAAAATGGAGCACTGAAGGAATGCTATTTTAATGCTACTTTCAAAATCATGCTAGTTTTCGAAAATTACCAACCCTGCCTTTAAGGACGCTAAATGTCTTGCCAGCTTGATTCATGTCTGCAAACCTTTTGTTAGTTTCATTTATCAATGTGTTAAAGTTTGTCCCTCAGCATTACCAATTTGACTGCTTCAATGGAAACTTATGTGAAACAGATTTACTCACGAGACAGCTGTTAATGTATTTGAAGCTGAATGATGACGTTTGACGTTTAATATGCCTCCTATGAAGTGAAGAAAAGCAAGCAAACACAGACAAACATCTTCACTATATGTGCAATGAATAGAGCATGGTGGCATAACTGAAAAGTCAAAACATCTTGATTTTGGCAAAAAGATGACTTATCCAGAAACTTATGAACCAAAAAAGATTACGAGAAAGTGGAAGAAAATAGTATACAGTGACTGAGATTTTAACCTTAACACAAGTACTAGCTAATGGTACCATTTGTACTGGGAATATTACTCTTTGGAATTAATCAATTCAAACCACAAAAACATGAACATATCAAGCGGACTTGAAAAATGAAGCCAATGTGGAAGTGCAAAATCTTGCAGTTCGTCGAGTGTCCACTTGAGGCTGGCTGCAGGAACACCAGTCCCATTACACATGACAGCAAAACAATCGTTTTTAAAACAAATGAACATGTTTACAGCCTGGTACAAAAAACTAAACAGGTCTGATTTGTTATTGTTCTCGTGGGCACACAATGTACGGGGTGAATTTTTTAAAAACCGCTCTATTTTGATTTTAATAATCCATAGGCGCGTAGCTGACATGATTGACAGGTCGGCGCGATGTATCGGTTGGTCAAGAGGTTTAAAACCCGCCTCAGCTCCAGCTCTCAGCCTGTCATTAGGTTGACTGACAGTTAGACTGAGACAGCATTTCCAGCATGGCGGCTGCTGCCGATGAGCCTACAGAGCCCCCTGCAGGAACAGATGGATGTAATCATTCAGGCTTCGTCCATTAATATTCACAGTATATCGTACAAATTCAGCAATATTTGTGCTTCCTGATACTTGATACTTCTTCAAACTAAAAACAAATCCCCTGAACCAGAAATAGGGGATGCACTACTGGAGTTATATCTGTCATTAAACCATAACTGAGGCTGGCTGAGTGCACTGACAATGAACACAAGCAAGTGTTCGTTAATACCGCATGTGTCAGATGATCTGCATTTATTCCTCTCGATAGTGCACCGTCGTATCAATGAGAGATATCTTAAACCCATCAGTCAGAGCCTTCAGGTGGATAGTGGGGTTGGGTAGATGTTCTTGACAATAGTGAGGATTAAATAGTTGTGTATGTAAATTGGTGACTTCTGTTTGTTTTGTATTAGATACACTTATATTGACTTAGGTCAGTATTGGCACATGACATATGCTTCCAAACCTGACTAGAAAATGTATTGTTCTTAAAGCCTAAGGAGGATTGTTGTTTTTGTGCAATAAGATGCTCTATTAACACAATTATAAATAACTCAGTATAACAGTTAAAACATTAAAATAACTACAATACAAGTCATTGAAAACCCCAACTGTGGTGGCACCATATAATATAATATGATTATGTTTGTGTAAGTGTGTGTGTGAGCGTGTGCACATGCTTTTGCACTGGTTTGTTTGTGTTTATGCGTGCCAACATGTTCTCATTGGGGTGCGCTGTCTAGCATCCATCTGCATGCCCGCTGGTGTCACATCAGCCAAGAGCCTCCATCAGTGACATACACACTTGGAGGATGGGGGCTCGAGGGGGCAGTGTGTGTGTGAGAGGGAGACAAAAAAGTGTGTGTATGTGTGTGTTAGTGTATGAGAACGATGGGAGGCAGAAGGGGTGGGGAGGAGAGGGGAGGGTCTGGCCAGGCGGCATTAACCCCGCGATGCCTGAGGCCAAGCCGTGCCACTGATCCTGTTTCTAATTCACCCCTGCTGGCAGTGCTAATGCCAGCCGCTACCAGCTCCCTCACAATCTGCTCAGAGAACTGCCCAGCCCTGCTCAGCCCAACACCCACATATACGATAATGTGGGCTGGGCCATGCATAATGACTAGCATTCTGTTCAGACCATATATCTCTCCCCATTGACCACAAAAATGTATAATACATGTATGAGCTGCACAAATACAGCGACCGTTCTTAAAGCTTGAAATCCAATAGCTCTTTTTTTTAATCCAAAAATGAGTCTTAGTTTTACTAAGATTCACCTCATTATTTAATTACATCTCAACCATGTTCCTCAGTGCTTTATAATGTACCTCAAACATTATGAATGCAGCACCGACTCTGCTTGTTTTATCTTTCCAATTAGATCTTTAAAAACAAAACCAATCCAAACATTTCGACCTAAGTGATTCTTGTCTGGCATCATGTTTGGTTTGATTGTGTATACTTCAGTGATTTGTATCGTGCTGTATCATGTCCTGTTTTCTTAATTTGGTTTCACCTTGTCTTCATTTGCTCCCATTACCCCTCATTTGAGCCATCACCAACCTGCCTGTTAGCCACTATTTATACATATCTCTTAATTTCTCCCTCTCCTGCTGCTGCTCACTTGCTCTCCCTCGTTTTGGTGAAGCTGATAAAACACAGGTGTTGTTAGGACGCACAACAATGTGTTTAAACAGTTGCACTTTTTTTCCCCATAGACTGTATAAAACATGGACGTAGCCACAGTGATATCACCCATTGGTTTCTAGAGAGCAGTTCTGAAGTCCATTGATAGCCGTGGCCGTACTGGAAATGCTGTCTTAACCTAACTTTAGGTCATCCTACAGTAGTAACAGGTGGAGATGAGTCAGTCCTTAAGCCTCCTGAAAAACAGATACAACATGCCGCCCCTGATTAAAAATAAATCCTTAATAAAATCATAAAAATTCTGACTTGATGCAGTAAAGGAACTGCAAGTCTCCATTGTTGAAAGACGTTTCTTCTTCTTGAGCTTGTAGATTTATTTTCTAGTCTTCTGACTACTTAAAGCGCTTTCACCCCGCAGGTCCCACCTACACATTCACACACTGATGGTAGAGGCTGCTATGGAAAGTGTCCATCAATCCATTCGTACACATTCATACGCCACAGCAGCTCTTATTTTCAGGGTTCAGGAGCTGGGTATCGAGCCACCAACCTTCTGGTTAAGAGACGACTGACCGACTCTACCGTTGATCCACAGCTGCCCATAAGGATGTGCTTACCAGGTATAAGTAGGCTTCACAGGTGAATAGAGGTGGGGTTGGGAAGTGCTTTTTTCCAGTTCCCGGGTTAAATTGCCTCGTTTTAGCATCCTGTGTGCATCTTGTGTACAGAACTAAAATTGTATAAAAAGTTGCAACTTAAACAAAACACTGAAGACCTCATTCACTAAAAGCTCTCCTTCTTCTCAAGGTGTCATTCACCAAGCAGCTCTTGCTAATGATATTCAGATGCAAACACGCCTTAAGAGTTGCCGTTTGTTCTTGTTTTGCGTCTGAATGTTGAGGGAAGCTACCTGCGCTCTCATTCTGACAGAGCACAACTTTGCTCACATGCTGTAACGACGATGAGCAAGGAGACGAGGGGGCATGTTTTTAAGTTTACTTTGGTGCCAGTTGTAAATACTTCTGATGAAAGCTTTGGGGCAGTCATCACAAAGTATAAAGGACGGTAATCTAACAACGCGTGGCAATTTGCGCATTTGTCCTTTGCTTGAGCCGCAACTGCTGTGTCCTGCAAGGTTGTTTCTGTGCAGAAGTGGGTTTTCTTTTGTTGTTATTTGTTGATTAGAGTGGAAGCAGCTGAATGTTTGGCAGCACTGTGAGTCTAAGACAAATATCCCCAAGGGGATGATAAAGTGTATCGTATCGTATCGTTAGCAGGCTAATGTTAGCACACTAACATTAGCTTGTAGCTTCATATCACACATCAATTGACACAGAATGACCGAGATCTAAACACACTTACGTAGCATCCAAATAAGCAGTGAGTATGTTATTCTTCTTTTCTGTAGTTCTTGACTAAAACAGCTTTTTACGTAAGGCCGTCCCATCCATGGAAACATGATGTAAACACAGCTCTAACAACAGTACAGCTGGTGGGACTCGAGCTTCTCACTCATTGTAGACAGTCATGACTCAGAGACACATTTACAGAGATATATTGTCCTCTACTATATTTATGTGTAAAATGTTGCACATTCTGTCTTTAAATAACGGCATAAAGCTTTTTATCAACATTACCAAAGTCACCTTTATGCAAATGACAAAAGACAATGAATAGCATAAAAGAAAACGTGCACATCTCCAGTAGTGTGTTAAAAGGGATTTATTATTCAAGTTGTGTGAACCCAACCATGAGCTCAATGAACCCCCGTCACCATTCTGTTACTCTGAACCTCAGTGGATGCAGTAGTTGTTAAATAGTCCATTTAACGGGGATCATATTCTCAGGTTTATGACGTATGCGGGGCTGGTTTAGTGTATGTATCGAGCTAGTTTGCATTCTATCCACAAGGTTGAAAGGTTAAACTCAGAGATCCCTGTAACAGCACTCCGGAGCTGGAATTATAACACGTGATTATATTGTGTCCTCTACTTAGCTCTCCCCGTGCTTTTGTAATTACTCATTGTGTGAGACGCTTTCAAGGGAATCAAAGTATATATTTAAGAGCGATTGGAGAGTTGAATGAAAGTTCCTCCGGCTGTGTTAAGGAAATAACATAATCCTTATTTAATCATGAACAGACCTTTACATAAAAAAAAACACTCGAGGATTTATCCTTCAAGGAGCACAGACTGAGGGATTTAAGATGGGAACATTTAAATAAAAAAGGTGACACGAGTACGTCGAGACACTGTTGTTCTTAAATCTCTCTTCAAATCTATTAGATAAGAACTTGTGTGTTGTTAATTTCTTTGATTCATTTATTGAAGGATCAAAACAGAAACCTCCTCTCTGTGATCTTAAACAAGCTGGTTTTTAACAAAAGCTAAAAACCGAACGTTAAAGTCAGTGATTTCTTCAGGCAGGCCGCGAGAGAGTATGATCCAAAGTCACTGTTTGTATGTGTGTGTGTGTGTGTGTGTGTGTGTGTGTGTGTGTGTGTGTGTGTGTGTGTGTGTGTGTGTGTGTGTGTGTGTACATAAACACATTCCCCCCTCTCCTTGTAAAGGAGAGGTGGGAGGGTACGTTGGTTGCCTTGGAAACACTTCAGTCCAGATAATTATTACTGTAACTGTCTCCGCACACCCCACCTATAATAGAAATGGATCATAAATTATAATCACTGAGTGGCAGCCTTCTGTTAGGGCAGCCTGCTCGCTCCTGCCCCCCACTGGGAGAGCGGAGGAAGTGCAGGAGGCAACACGAGCTGCCGTTCACTCAGCTCCTCTTCTGTATCTCGTTTTCAAAAAAAACCTCGCCTGAACTGACACAGAAAGAAGAAAACTACGCCTGTGTGTTTTTTGAGTTTGCTCCCTCTGTTTTTAGTAAATCATTTTCTCTGTGAATGTCAAACCCAGATGACAATAACAATCATTTAAAAACATTAATGGCAGAATGGAAATATGGCATCATGCTGAATCTGTTTAAATATTTACAAAGGCCTATTCCCATGGCCCATTCCTAAGTAATCAAAAAACAATTAAATATTCTTCCCCGGTTGAAAGTCGCTTTTTTGTTTGTTTGTTTTAAAAAAAATAATTCAGTGCCTTATAAAGAAGTAGTCGGGGGGTTGAGTTGTAATTGCAAAGTGAGCGCCCTACTTTTTCCTCTCCCCCTTTGTGAGAACTGAGAAGGAACAACCAAAAAATGAAAAACAAGTGGGGGAAATGCATAAACAAACAAAAAATAGATTAAAGTAGCATTAAGAAAATAAACCAGCAGCCAAAGGAAATAAGATAATTGCATAGCTGTGTATTTATCATGTACTTTGTTTAGCATTCATATTCCAGAGAAATGATGAGTTGCTGACCTTCACTTTGCAGTTTTTGTGTGCCAGCAGACTTTTTATGAGCCGCAGACACTTTTCCTTCTTCTCTGTCTCCCCTCTCTTTTGCATTTGAAACTTGACAATCGTCATCACATTCACAGTTCACAACAAGGAACCATAGCTTTACATTAGCTGCTAACCAGCTGATTTTTAATTCAGCGTTTTCCTGTGAAGTGTTTCTTTCTGACAGGAGACGGGTCTGCACCGCCAATTACTGGCACGACGCAAACCGCCTTAAATCAGCTCCCGTTTTAAAACACAACTTCAACCTCAGCGGTCAGATTACTGTAAAGCAGCAGGTTTAAAAAGCCGAACCTCGACAGAAATTCAGGCTTCATATCTGGTGTCAAGCGTGCTCGCGTCTTCTGTGTTATAAAATGAGATTGCCGCAGCATTTTACTTCCTGCAGCTACACACGGGTGAGCAGCAAAGTTTTCAGGCTCTTCAAATGACCTCAGCGTTACGTTTGTAACTCTGCAGAAAAAGCTTGGCAATAAAACCTTTTAATCATCAATTGTTGTTTCTGCTGAAATCCCAGTCCATTTCTTTTCAAAGGACAGACCGCGTAACACACACACACACACACACACACACACACACACACACACACAGAGAGAGAGACACGCTGACGAAATCACACACACCGCATCTCTTTCAAAATCAAGAAAAAGGGGAACATCTTCTATCCTGTTAGCGAACAACTTTAAATTAAACCGTCTCACAACTTCATTTCAAAAGAGGCGACGCGTCTGTTTCGGGGAGGTAAGGACCTTTTGAAAAGTTGATGGCACCTCGTGTTAGCAGTTTACGGCCAGGGGTTTTTGCTCTCTGCACAACGCAAATCACAGGTGGGCTTCCTCATTAGGCGCTATTGACAGGCCACATAAAACAGAAATGTGCTGCTCCTCCAAAAGGCTCACCAGCCTCCATCCAGCGGGCCCTTTTGGTCCTCCCCCCCCACCCTCCACCACCACCACCTCTCCTCCTCATCCTCTCGTCTCTCTTCTTTTCTCCAGCATGCATATTTCAGATCAGGGATGGATGTCAGGCGGTGCGTGGGAATTATTAATCTCAGGTTCTGTACTTGCGGTGAGCTGTTTAAGGATTCAGACTAACAAAGGCCAGTGGAGTCACGCAACAAGGCTGACAAGGCCTGTCTTTCTATCTCCATACCTCCACCTGTCTACTGCCCCTCCTTCTCCTCTTGAGCGGCCGCACACACACACACACACACGCTTCTTTTTTTTTTGTCTGTTTCGCTCTTGCCTCTGTCTCTCTCTCCCGCTGACCTTTGGAGCCGCTTAGGTTCACAAAACACCTCCAAACAGCTCCTCTCTAATGGCCTTCTACTCAAACAATCGGTAGAACGACCTGACGAAGATGATTGATCTCTGACAAGCGGCTCGATGCATTCCTATGAGTCATTAGATCAGCCTGGACGGAGAGAGAGAGAGAGGAGCGGAGAGACAGAAAGAGAGAGAGACCTATCGGAGAATTGGTACAGCTGTGTGTACAACCAGAGCAGGCATTTATCTAATGTCAAGACGTGCAGACAACCTTTAGTCTGAGTTTGATGTTGGAGGAGCTTTGGAATGACAACAACATACACATCAACGCCGCGCGCACGAGCTCGGGCCTGCACGATCACACTTGGCTGTTCCAGAATTAAAGGCACTATTATATGTGCTTAAATGAATCAGTAAGAGGAGACACACACACACACACACACACACACACACACACACACACACAGGCGGCGGCAGCAGACAGCAGTAAAACAGTATCAGTGGAGCGGCTCAGCGCTGTGGAAAAGAGAAATGTCTTCTTTAAAGATCCTCTTGTTGTGTTGTCGCACTGGGAGATAAGGACGGATTAGGCTGAGAGACGCTCTGAGCTGAGACACGCAAACATGCTGTTGAACATGGAAGGGAAGCACCAGAAACTCTCTCCTCAGCCCGTCAACACACACACACACACACACACACACACACAGACACACACTGAAATATCGGAAGGTGCCATACAGTACAGAAGCTCACTTTTAGCCGGTGAGCAACAAAAGCTCCACCGTACAGAAAGACTGAAATGCATTCACAAATAATTCTATGGATTTGAAATGCAGGATTGTGCAGTCGTAGTTCTATTT
This sequence comes from Labrus bergylta, assembly GCF_963930695.1. Lineage (NCBI taxonomy): Eukaryota > Metazoa > Chordata > Actinopteri > Labriformes > Labridae > Labrus > Labrus bergylta. The sequence continues at coordinate 4,917,012 of NC_089197.1, forward strand.
TCAGACTTCTTCTGCTCACAGTCACAGAGAAGAGTGTATCAGACAGTGATGTGCAGGGCGGTTGTATTTCTGAATGTGTAAATGTTCATGTGAGTTACGTGAAGTCCTGCAGTGAAGTTGCATCGAGTTGCCTTAGAGGCAGAAAATCGAGGCGATCTGCACAAACTTTCAGAATGATCTTTAAAGCTCCTGTCAGGAACTTTTTGTTTGTAATGATTGTGGCGCCCCCTGTGGACGAGGTAGAACATTTCATCCCTTTGCTGATTAGTCGTTTACATGTGTAAGTAGTGTTTTTGGTTTTTTTTAACAAAAGAGAAAAAACCTGTCAAATGCATCATGTCCTTTGTATTCCTGCTGTGGATCGTGTAAAGCATTGCTGTGAAAGGAAAGTAATTCAACATAAACATGATTTTAAAAATATGTACAGTCCTCTTCTTCTTCTGCATTGACCTAAATAAATCAGAGCACAGTGGCCTACATTGTGACTATGGTTATCTCATGAAACTTACTTACTAATTCACTTAGTTTTATCCACAAGTGTTGTACAGTATGATATATGATATCATAAAGGGATATTACTGAATGAAAAAGGGAGTTTGATACCCTGTTCTGATTCCTTAATATTGGATATCTGCCCTGCCAGACCCAAATATGATATTTATATTTGACACATTTAAAAAACATTGAAGTCAACTTCATGTGACAGCACTTATTTTTGATTTGACACTTGATCCAAAATATTTTGTTAGGCTACTGGTTTAATAACTTAAATGATTTTGAATTTTGTATAAAATGGTATCGGGCAGAATGTGAGGCCAACTCAACAGCCAGGTTAAATGTTGGACGGTGGTGATCATACATGCAGAATGCCCTTCTGCTGATATTTGTCCTTTTAAGTGATTAAAGCGTCACAGACTGAACTGTTTGTACTGCTCTCCTCTGATGACACAAATCTGATCTTTTCTTGTACTTTGGCAACTAAAGTGTTAAAACAGACTCAACTACTGGTAAAACAAAATGATAAGAATGACAAGCCAAGGTTGACAAACAAGTCAAGAAAAGATCAGATTTTGATTTCCTGTAGTGTAGATTATTCATTTGTATTCCAATATTCACAGATTGTACACCATTCCTATTGCATTGTATTAAATAAAAATGTTTTCATACATGCACAAAACCCCTGAAAATGTCCGGAGTTTTTTTTTTTCGGAGAGCTGCACATGTGAACACAGACCACAACATTTTTCACCACCACTATTTCTAGAGTTAATCCTGCAAGCCTCCTAGTTTAATGTCTGCGTGAAGTCATGGTGAGTGTGAACAAGCTGGCGGATGATATACCCGACCGGTACGTTGGAAGACTTGGACACCTTTCTAACCATGTGTTTCTTTCCATGTGTGAATAAGCAGTCCAGGAAGACTTCAGTACACGACTGTCCTGAAAGTTTTAGGAGTGCATATGTGGAAAACAAAAAGCTCTAGTCTGAGGTTTTACAGGATGGTCTTACATTAACCCCTCGTATAGGGACAGGGATGCAACTCGTTATGGTCTCTGTCCTTGCTGACACACAATAGTGCATTAAATACATTGCAGAGCTTGAGCCAGAGGTATTTAACTTTATTGAGTTTTAATCATTGGAAAAAATTAATTCCTGACAAATGCTGAAATAATTCCTATAATAGTTGTCAAGATTTTACCTTCCTTGATTTTTTAGCAGCACTTCACAACAAACACATTATTTAAATATCTGAGCATTATTGTTTTTTAAAGCCATCATACAATCTTGCCTTTAGAAGAAAATCTAATGCAAACGTTAAGCTTCAGCTGTGTTGAGTTATTGGTGTTGCGGTATAATATCCGAGCCTGCATAGTTCACATCTTCTATCTGTTTCTGATCTAAACGCATGTACCTCTCACAAAAAGGCAACTATGAAAAGCATTTCTACTGAGAAACATGTGTGAGGCACAGAGAAACACACATATGGACACGCATATAATCTGTACACACACATCCTGAGGAGAGGAGAGGAGAGGAGAGGAGAGGAGGAGAGGAGAAGAGAGGAGAAGAGAGGATAGGAGAGGAGAGGAGAGGAGAGGTTGTGATTTCTAAATGTTGATCTGAAGGGACAGGGTGTATCGCAGCTCTTGATCCCGATCCAGCCACTTTCCCCTTCATCTTTTCCACATGATGACTATCACGCTCTTTTTATAACGTGGCCACAGCGACATGAAACAAAGAGGGCTCAGCTGGATACAACAAGTGTGCACTGAAAATCTGAAATATGTCTGATCCAGGCCGGTGAGTGGTTAGTGGCAGGATGAAGGGGAGGGTACATGATATGCTGTGTGTGTGTGTGTGTGTGTATTGAAGAAAACTGACATGCTGCCTTTCTGATGCCCTTTTCCTAACTCTTCCACTCGAGCGTTTCCTCTACTTATAACCCCACATGTACAGAAACAAAGATAGATCATCTGGAGCAAACAACCTCCCTATCTTAAATTATATAAAGACACCCAGGTTTAATTTCTACCCCTCGTAGATACACTTAAGGGGAAACAATCACACATTCGCACACACGCCTCACACCATAACAACAAAGCAGAGCAGTTTTGGGTCTGAGGTCAGCCAATCCTGTTGAGGCTCATTTCCTGGCGGCTTGTGTTTCACCCTGTCATACGTGGCCCGTCCAAACCGCTACAGCCGTATCCCGCACAAACGCTGATCCCAGACAACTTCCTGCTATCATCGCTGTCATCAGGCCGGCTAATCCACAGCACATGTGGTGGAAAAAAAACATATAATCGACAGTCGTCGTCGTCGGAAAGGAACAGCTGGGTCAGGGATGAATGAGCAAGAAGTAAGATATTCTTCTGAAATACATAGAGAGGAGCATGTGGGGGATTCGAATAGACTTAAAAAAATCGTGTTGTAGGTAAGTACGAAGGTAAGTATAGGCGGGTAAGTATAGTTAACACATAGCTAGTTACCATGAGAGGAGGCTGAAAAGAGCAGAAAGAGAGTAGACAGACAGAGGGGAAAGAAGGATAAATGAGGGTGAAGCGAAAGATTGAAAAATGGAGAGAAGGAGAGGAAAACAAAGGTGGAAAAAAAAGTAAGGGAGGCCAGATTGAGCGGTGGCGCCAGGGAGAAAAGAGGAGAATATAGGGTAACAGAGTAAATGTAAAAGAACAAAATCTTGTCTAACGCTGTCTTCTCCTGTCTTTTGTCTTCATGGTGCGAGTCTCTAAAGGCATGAACAAAAAATAATAAGTGCAGGTTACGTCATGAACAGGGACAACTTGCATGAATGGGCCAGCAGGGCTAAACCTCCTCTTCCATTCACTTCCATCTATAAATGAGTGACAGCTGTCATGTCCCGCCCCCTTGATTTACTGATCATTTGGGCTAACTTTTTAAGTTTAAAGGCTTTCTATGTGATTTTTCACTCTTAAATGTAATATAAATCAAGTATATCCTCTGAAAATAACTCTGTGAGTCATGACTGTCTACAATGGGTGTAACACCCGAGTCCCACTGTCTGTGATGTTTTCAGAGTTTTCAGAGTCCTATCTTCAGTTTGTTTACATCGCCGGGATGGCCGGCTGACTCCTCCCCTCGTGTATAAAAGTTGTTTAATTGAGGGACTAGAGAAAAGAAGAATAACATACTGTACTCACTGCTTAACTGTGTTTCTAGATCACGCTCATTTCAGGTAAATTTACATGCAGTGTGAAGATACCAGCATAATAAAGATCGCTAGCATTAGCATGCTAACACAACAATGCACTGTGAGTTGTTTTAGTTTTATTCTGGTGCTCAAGGGCGACATCTGCTGGATCAAAAAATTGCAAATAAAGCCTTTAAAGTTTGTGTGCATTTCTCTCTTTGTGGATTCCATGCTATCGATTTCTGTCATTTGCACTGCAGGTTTAGTGCCTGTAAAAGCAGCGCAATCCTTCAGGCCCCCGCGATCAGGCCCCAATGGTGCAGTTTCCTTTTCTCTCTATGTGTAATGACAGTGCAGACGCTCTGGTGGCGCCAAAGCGCACAAAACCAAATTTTTCTATAATGTTGTTTTAACCGAAAGGTTGTTCAATCTCAGCTCCTACTGTCTTCATGTGGAAGTGTCCTGTGGCAAGACAGTGAATCCCAAATTAGCGAAATCAGTGTGTGAATGTCCATGAATGGGATTGGTGACTACCGGATAGCATTTAGCATTTAGCATTGGATCATCTGCCATCAGTGTATGAATTTGATGTGAGTGGATGAATATGGAATGTGTGCCAGAAGTCTAAGACCGGACTATACAACCCATTAACCATTTACGAATTCCCCATATCAACTATAAAAGGAAACATGTGAATGTTGTGTTTGCAACTTATTTCTGCTGCCCCCAAGTGGCCAAAAACATCATTGCATGTAATGCAAGAGTTAGTTGTGATTATTAAGAGTAAAGTGTGTTTGTGTGTGTTTTTGTGAGTGTGTTCTCGGTGTGTGTTAGTGTGTGTTCTCGGTGTGTGTGTGTTTGTGTGTGTGTGCAGGATGAGGTGAGAGGTTGTCATGAGGTGAAAAGGGATGGCCCTCTGCCCCCCCTCAACCTTTAACACAATACAAAGTGCACACACACACACACACACACACACACACACACAGACATACAAATTAACACACACACACTCCATCTACCTCCATCCACCACAACCACAATGCCGTCCAGTGCCAAGGCAGCACAGATGCAAACTCCCCCCTGACCGGGTGGCTGCCAAGGCGCCGCTTCCGAAGCCTCTCCACCAGCTGGAGACTCTCTGATGAGGCCAACACATCCATTTCCCTGGTAACCGACGAGCCCAGTCACACACACACACACACACACACACACACACACACAACCACACGCTTGCATATAAACATGTATATGCACCCAAGTGAATATGTATATGCCACACACGCACAGTGTCCCGTCGATGCCCCCACCCGTCCTCACAAAATCCTCCTGCCACCCCCCTTCCTTGCCCTGTCGGCTGCCAGGTCTATTATCACACAGGATGCGTTGCAGGGCCACAACACAACAGCTAGACACATTTAAACCCAGTTACAGACATATGCAGTGATCAGCTCACTGTTCTGATTTACAGCACCCAACGTGCCACCTTCACTTCTGCATGTGAGCAATGAGATGCACCGACAAAAGCCTCATATTTAATTTGAGATGTCCTGGTAAAGATTTGTTTTTTGTTGCCTCAAAACAACAAGAGTATTTATGGTTCATCATCACATGATTTTGAATTTTACAAAACCATACAGCAAAAAATGACAACAAGGTACCCTGAGCCAGGTGCCAATAGATTCTTACCCCAAGTCAAATATTACAGAGGCCAAGCAGCATCCTTTAGTGTTGAACATGGAGACAATGCAGAAGTGAAAAAAACTGCAGTTCCCCAACTAACCACTTGGGGCTAAGCCTGTCCAATGTCAGAGTGTCCATTTTACAGCAGAATGTTTACGGCCTTGTACAAAAAATGTTGTTGTTTTTTTGTATATATACTGTATATATATATCCTGTTTTAACAAACAGGACAAAGAAACATACACATGACAGCAGGGAATTAAATGAGAAAATTAAAGATCACATGGGATTTAAAAAATATATATATATTTTGCAAGACAGAATCAAACATGGACATATCTATATAACAAATTTCAGACGTTTAACATGGAACAGGGAAAATACAACATAGGCAAGACTGTTAAAATACAGCACCCAGAGAGCATTAAGTATACACAGAGGTACAGGAGGGGCGCCAATCTACATTGCAGGACCCGCTGCGTAATAGGTCTGCTGTGCCACGTGGGAGGCGGTTTAGGAATGGTTCCCATAGCTTACTGGTAAATGTTTGATCAGAATAGCTTGTCTCTTTGTAAAAAAAACTGTGAAGGGGGAGGAAAATATTCTTGTTGTTTTTTTATTTAAAGTGAGTCCTGGCCAAGACAGCAGCTTAAAAGTTTGCATTTACATTAATGTACCTTCAATTGAATTATATTCTCCTAAAGCTTAAAAAAATGGTTAAAAAAATACAAAAGTATGCTTCCCCTTTCTTTACAGTGCAGAAGGAATGGGTAGGGGTTCTGTACTGGGAGCATTACTTGATGGGGAACATTGATAGCCTCTGCCATCCTTTAGCACTAGAATAACATTTTTTAGACAAAGCAGAAAAACTGGGCAGAACAAGGGGTGGTTTTTAGTCAGCTGTTGCTCCTCTGCAGCCTTTAAACTCTTGACATATGAGCAATGAGAGTCTTGTTTAACGCCCCAGATTATAGAACGTATGTAAGGCCTCCCCTCTCGTTGTCAGTCCTCGCGTTCCTGTTGTGCACACTTCCTTGCCGCTGAGGTGGAGGTCGGAGCAGGCCGTGCATGAATGAGGACGGAGGTAGTTAAGGGCCGACACCGACCGATGGTGCAGGCTGGGCGTCAGGGACGTCGGGTGGTAGTAGAGCCAGATCACTACTACTTGTGTCTTCTTCTTTCTCAATGGTAAAGTTCTTCCTCGGCCGATTAACAATCACTCACATTACCCTCATTCATTGTATAAGTGTCACCATGAGCAGTCATTAATTATTGATGCGGGTCACATTTTTTTTAAATAGCATTGTTTGCGGCCAGCAGATCGATAAATTGTTTACTCAGGTCAAGACGTCGATATAATGCCATATTGTTGTTTTGTCCCCTAATCCTGACAGTGCTCTACACGGTAACCATCTGCAGCTAAATAGCAACAAATGTTCTCTTATTGAAATGACTGAATTATTTAACACTTAACACTTATCTATGTCTTACTGCACGTCTATCACGATGACATCTGTGTGAGTTTATGTATTATATGTATGAATGTATATCTTCGTGCAGTTTTTATGATGTTTAGCCTTTGTAGACCCCTTTTGCAAACTTTCACTGTCATTTTTTTAGAGATAAAGTCAGTGTGTGTGTGTGTGTGTGTGTGTGTGTGTGTGTGTGTGTGTGTGTGTGTGTGTGAGTCACTGGCTGTGTCCAACATCACACATTCATTATAGTGCAGTAAATAAGGATTGCATTACCATACCCTATATAGTGCAGTCACTGTGTCTCACAATGCATTGTGTACAACTGAGGGTCAATATCCAATATATCATAATGCACCAGAGGAGCACGACCAGAAAGAATACAGAACACAGGAACACAAAAAAGTTTATATTTGGGGCCATTTTCACCAAAATTTGGAAACTGTTTTAATAAAGAGTAAAGGGTCTTCATCGACGCAGCATTTATTTTTTCCTAATAATGATGACATGCATGAGAGTAGTCTGCATGTGTAAATAAAAGAGTTTTGGTGTGAAAATGTGTCTCATTATTTTTACTTTACTTTTTTTATTATATTGAACTGTTTTGTTAAAACACACTCAGAATATATCAGCTATCTCTGAAATTCATCCCATTATTATCTTTGGCTCCTCGGCTGGTGTGAAGCTGCACGTTTCAGTTGTGTGACAACAATTACGTCATCGTCGACGGCCGGTGAGAGAGCGAGAAGTGTCCCGAATGTGTTATTTTCACCGTGCAGGATGAGTGCAATATAAAGTCTATTACAGAGAACATCGTATGCAGGGAGTATGGAATACATGAGTGATTTCTGACACAAACCACCGTCTCATCCATCCATGGTGCAATTTGAAATCAAGAATAAAACGATGAAGAACGACCGTGCTTTGTCATCAAGGACAGGAAAAAGAGGAATACATTTAAAAGAAGATCGAAAGTAAAAATCAGACAAAAAGAGAAAGAAAGAAACAAAAAAAGAGAAAGAAAACGAAACAAATAAACAAAGAAGAGAGAAAGAGAGAGAGAGAGATGTCAAGAGTTAAGAGGAACATTGTTTCTCAAAAAGAGGGGAGTCGGCTAAATACATAATCTCTTCAATAAGTGGAGGTCAGACAAACAGCACCTGTTTGTGTAAGGCCGACAACGAGACAACGAATGGCAAAGAACAGCATGGCACGGCACGGCACGGCATGGCACAGAATGAGACATAAAACAGGGAAAAGAAGAGAGGAACGTGGCTGCTGGAAGGCGATCAGTGGCTGAGCTTTAACCTTGGGGCTCTTCATGTTGGAAAAGCAGAGGGCCCTCAGCCTCCTCTGCTGCGTTTACACACAAAGAGCCAAAGAGGGTCTGAGCCCCCCCCCCCCCCTCCCCCCTTTCCTCACACACACACACACACACACACACACAGAGAGACTCCACTCGGCGTCTGTGAGACAAGGAAGGTTCAGTGATGTTCATGTCGACAGAGCCCTGTGAAAGCCTTTTGATGTCCCTCTTCTTTTTGAGGGGACCGCAGAAAGGCTGGAGGACTTTTTGGATGTGGTGCCAAGAACAACAAGCGAGGAGGCAGCTGTGTGCACGAGGAGGCGGACCGACCCACGAATCAAAGATGGCCGGCCAAGAAAGGAAAAATAGCATATCAACGGATGGGCCCCTACGTAATTGGAGTTAGTCAGTGTCTTTAAAATAAATTGACTTGGGCGGAGGCCACTAAAGAAAATACACACGAGCAAAACGTGAGCAGACGTGTTATCAAACACTTTTTCACTTATTTAATGACGTTAATGAGCTTCACTGCTGGAAACAGTACAAATTGGACTTCAGCCTCACATAATGTGATAGTTTAGCAGTCACTACAGTCGCTCTATCCAGGATTTTTTGCCTCTAACATTTGATCATTTGTCTGTTTGTAATGACCCCACATAGATGTTCTCCTCAGTTTCCAGCACTTTTTAACTTTTCAGCTTTATTTCAGACCCAGAGGACCTTATCGTCATAAGAAAGCAGAAGAAATCAACAAAGGGAGGAAATCACTACAGGTCCCGATTCTTTTTCGCTTTTAAAATACAAAGAGACATTTGCTGGATTGATTTTCTGAATCGATTAATCGACACATAAATGTATAAATAATATTTCTCAGTACAGCATGAAATGTGGAGCTGGTATTAGTAACATACGTTTGACTTGCACTCGTCCATCCTTCAAAATGCATCATTATACGCCACCGGTAACGTCTTCATTTTAGCTTTACTATAAATGCACCACAAGTGAGCAGTAGTGGAGTACAGTAAGCTCTATCTAAATGGCCAAAAGGGTTCCCCGTGCACAGCCTAAACAGTCAGAAGGAAGCCGAGCACATCTCAATTTAAGCTGTGTTGAACCGTAAGAATTATTACATTTTGCCAGTAGCTTCCTCAGGTTGGCCCAGCTCAATCAGTACAATTAAAAAGCTCTGTTTAGAAATGTGCGTGCCAGCATATTAGCTTGAGCATACAGCTTGCAGCACTGAAGCTGCACAACATCATCATCATCATCATCACTCAAGTCATTCCTGATAGTGTGTCCCAGATATTTGACTTTGTCCACCACACTAAGGGTTCATGGTGACTGCAGCTTTTAACATTTTTTTCTAACACAGCAGGGAACGTTTTCAGTGAGAAACTTTGAAAACAAAACTTTACATTTCCAGCTATTTTTTTGGGGGCCTTTTTGCCTTCATCAGATAGGACAGATGTAAAATAAGATAAGATAAGATAATCCTTTATTTATCCCACAATGGGGAATTTTACGGTGTTAGAGCAGCAAAGAGCAAATAGCAAAGATTGCAAACAAAAAGTGAACACAGTACAATTTAAATAAAAAAAGAAAAAATAAGAATGTAGAAAAAATAGATAGATACCACAATATAGATTCAAAAAAATAGATCAGCTGAGAGCTGCAGTTTTGCGAAAATGTAGTCACGAGAGAGAGACAGGAAATGTTGGGAGGAGAGAGCGTGGGGGGATGACATGCAGCAAAGGGCAGAGGTCGGATTCGAACCCGCGGCGGCTGCAACAAAGACTGCATCCTCTGTACATGGGGCGTGCAAGATAACCGCCAGGCCATCTGTGCCCCAACTTGGCATGTTATTATTAATTATTTACAGATGATGTGTATAATATATCCTGGGCAAAAAAAATAAAGAAGGTTAATCGTTATTAAAAAATGATTAAATAAAATGAATCAATGTATAAAAAATATTATAATAGTGTTTCAATCATGTCATCCTTTGATGTGATAATTACAAGCTTCTTGTATTTCTTATCTGATGCCATGAAAAGCCTTAAGAGCTACATGGTGTGTGAAGCCGGTATCTCTGTGTGTGTGTCTCTCTCCTGATCCGCACGCACAGTTAAGTGATCATGAAGTGAACTTTATGCTACAAACACACAGTTTTATATGTTCCACACTCCATTACAGCTGGGGGGAAACAGCCTCTTAAGAGATATCCAGACGTTTCCCGAGGCTTTGTGCCCCTAGGGCCTCCCCTCTCTTCGCCTGTAGTAGGAAGAAAATCAGCCGCTCAAGCAACAGCTTCTCCTCTCCCTGCGGCTACTCTCGACTATACACATGTACTGCTAATGCCTGGAAATCACATTTTCCCACCACTTTACCACCATCACTTAGACACACGCCTTTTTCCATCGGCTTTAGACGAGCAAAGAGATAAAGAGGATAAGAGAAGTGAAAGAAAAGCAGCCGTTATGGTCAAGAAAAACAAGAGGTACCATGCTAAAAAATATCTATAAAGTTACACGAACCTTGAATCAGTGTCATAGACTGTAAATGTTAATGGACGATCCCTGAGTGACATCAGGGGGACTCAAGCCGACACTCGACAAACTGCAGGATTTTGCACTTCCTCATTGGCTTCATTTTTCAAGACCGGAGGTTGCCGCTTGATTAATATACATGAAATATTTTCAAGACGAAAATATGCATACACTGCTTTAGTCACAGAAACAAATTGTTCAGTTTTTTTTTTTGCTTGTTCGCAACCCTTTTAAATTGTTACACATGGGGCGCCAGTGGCCTAGCGGTTGGGCGGTGCCCCCATATGAGGAGGATGTACTGTACGGTCCTCAAGGCCGGCGGCCCGGGTCCAGATCACTGTCTCTTTTTCTGGTTTTCTGAATCTATCCACAATAGAGTGAGCGAGTGAGTGAGAGAGTGAGAGAGTGAGTGAGAGAGTGAGTGTGTGAGTGAGTGAGTGTGTGAGTGAGGAGTTTAAGTGGTGATCAGTCTGCTGTAGTAAGAAGAGTGTGAATAACTGAGAGTGATGCTGACTGCGCTGTATGATCACGTTTATCTGTGAGCTTTATTCAAAACATCTGTGTGGTTCTTCTCTTCCTCTTTTATATCCGTCACTCTTTCTTACTTGACATTCTGAAGACAGACGTGTGATCTGTGAGCAGAAAACTATAATAAACATGTTTTTAACTAAAGCTGCAGTGACTGTATATTAATATGGACAGCATGCCCTGTTTCCGTCTGTTGTACAAAAGTGAAGACAAAAATATCCCAGCAAGGGCTTTAGGCTAATGTGGATTATTGTAAAGGCAAAGATCATAAAAGACTGGTTACAAAAAATATACTTAAAATAAGGAAATGTTTTCCATTATAATAATCTACAAGGTATTTAAAATGTGTTGCAAGAGCGAGTGCCAACTAGAGGCAACTGAGGTATATACTGGTATATGTTTTGTTCTTTGCAAGAAATTAGAATAAATGATTGGCTGTAATCGTTTATGTAAAACTCTTTTATGAAGAATTACTAGTTTTATTTGAAAAAAAAAGAAAAGTAAAATACACTTTTAGAACCGGATAACGCTCTTCTTAATTTGTTCTTTGCATTGAAAGAAGCCTGGTTGTATTTCTTCGTGTAGCTCATTAGATCGAGCATTACTATTAACATTTACATTTAAAATTAGAAATGCTGGTGTATTTATATATATTTGTTCTTTTGGTTGAATTATAAGTATTAGAATTTTCAAATTAAGAGTCCTAAAATGTGTAAAAAATCTGGACCTCCAGCAGTGACTATAAAATAAAAGTGGCCCTCTTGGCAGCCAAATTTGCCAACCCCTGATCTCCAGTTGTGGATGGAAGTTAGTCGAAGTCTCTTTCTGCGTCTTAGAAGTAAAGTTGCAGAATCGGTTAAATGTCATCTTACAGTTGCGATGGTGTGGTGAAAGTGTTGAGAGGTTGAAGGTGCCCATGTGTGAAGTACGAATCTGAATAAGCAAAAATCAGAGAAAGAGGTGTGGAGAGAGGATCCAGATGATCATTTGGAGGGGGGGGGTAGATGAAGGAGGGATGAAAAGGGAGAGGAGATGAACAGGACAACACTTGTGCCCTACAGCCGGCTGTTGTGATCAGCTGTCAACCACTCACCTCGGCTGATCCGAGCTGCCTTCTGTTTCAGGTGTTGTCTGTTTCCATCGCCTTTCTTTCATGTTTACTCTCACCTCCTCTGCTCCTGTTACACCGTTTCCCCCCCCCGCACTGAGATCAGCTCATCCACATCATTCACAAATAAAACCCTCCAGTTGGAGTGGCCAATGCTGTTTCTGGTTTTCCTGATTCACTAAGTGGTTGATGAGCGAAGAAGTATTTAACCACATAGCGAAAGTTGGTGTGTGTTTGTGTGTGTCTGGCACAACAACAACGTGATCTATTTTTACTCAGATGAAAAAAAAAAAAACGAGAGCTATCACAATCCCAACATGTTGTGGTGTTAAGACGTTTTGCTTTCAGCAGTTTCGCCACTCGCTCATCACATAAGTAGCTCCTGACTGATTTACAAGTGAGGAGAAACGGGCAACAAAAAAAACGAGGAAAAAAAAACTGCTTTAGCACTTTTTTTGTGCTTACAAAGCCAGATGAAGAATGGAAAACGGAGAGAGTATACAAAAGTGATAATGAGTCCCCCCTTTTCAGTGATGAGAAACTCATTTGAAACTGCCCAGATTTCTCCTACAAAGAGACACCAAGGCTGCGTGTTCGCGCCGTCTCCTCTGAATGTGCTTTCACAGCCTCAAAAATCATCCACACAGAAAAAAATGAAGTGATTTTCTCCTCTGTGTCTCTCTCGCTCTCTCTCTTTGGGTAATTCTTGCTGCCGTGTCCATCCATCAGCGTACGACTCCATCTGAATCGTCTTCAATCGTCTCCTGGATGGCTTCTTGGAGGATCTCTCAGAATTACAAACACACAGATACAGATGTATGTCTGTTCGCGCAACAGTCAGCACGAGTCAGGGCCGTCGGTCTGATGGATTTCTCATAAAGAAATCATATTTGAAATGGAATCTGTCGAGAGGCTGCTTGTGGTAAACACTGTCATGTCAGGGAGACGGCTAAGCCCTACAAGGCTTTTCCGCCTAAAGGCTCCACTTAAAGCAAATTATCATTTACCTTTCGACGCGTGCCAGATCATTAGGCAGGGACATTAAAACCAGCCACCACAGCACCAGAGGGGGGCCGAGTGAACCGCTGCCCGGTACATAGCTGCATAGGAGCGTGCACGTCTGTCTGTGTGTGTGTGTGTGTGTGTGTGTGTGTGTGTGTGTGTGTTTGAGTACGTGGGTGAATGCAGAAGTGCTTGTGTGAGTATTTTTCAAGAAAGTGTGTGTTTTTTTTCGAGCGTGCTCGGTGACATCAAAGGGGCAAGCAGCCCCGGGTTTCGCCATGTTGCCCAGAATCATTTGACACAAGCAGATGCATCATTAAAACACTGCCACACTCGCTGGCCAGGCGAGAGACCAGACAAGTCTCTCATATTCACACACATTAGCATTTTTGGGGGTTTTTTCGTCGCCCCCTTTTCTTTCATAAAAGGATCCCAAATTCCACAAAGACACGAAAATTCAGAAAAGGTTAAGGCCCTTTTTTTTCTTTCCAATTTTCATTTTTCTTTCCCCGAGACTTTCCAGGAGAGCCGTGTGAGTTTCGACGGGCATTTGTGATTTTTTTGAGTGACGTGGCGGTGAGTAATAGGCTGGGCATGACGAGCTCTGTGTGTGTGTGTGTGTGTGTAGGTGTGTGTGTGTGTGTGTGTGTGTGTGTGTGTGTGTGTGTGTGGAAGAGACAGAACGACAGTGCCTACCCCAAGCCATGGCAACCCAGCCCCTCTCATTAAATCAGCCGGAGCAGCTCGTGTCTGGGGTCGACACTGGCCACATAATGCACAAACATACACACACACACACACACACACACACACACACACACACACACACACACACACACACACACATGCACACACACACAGACAGAGGGGCCGACACCGGGCCAACAGCAGGCCTGTGATGTGCGGCCAGAGGAGCGATGTGGACAGACCTCACCTTCTTCTTCTGCTGCTGCTGCTGGGGAACACACAACAGATGGCTGAAGCACAACCGCCTTTCTCCTTACACCCCTTCCTCACTTTCTTCTCTTTTTTTTTTTCACTTCTCCTCGGCTCTCGAATGTATCCGTCCTGCCATTTCCATCCAGCCTTCAGCTCTCAATCGTCTGTCCTTCCTGACACAAAGTGCAACATTGAACAGAGGACAAGCGCCACGACGGAGTGGAAATGCTCAACTTAACCTTAAAAAAGCAAACATATTAAACTGATGGTAGGAAGAAAATAACTTAAAGAAACTGTAGGATAAATTAGTTGTTACTTCCTCGAGAAGTAGGTGAACATCATTGTAGTCCTTTTTCTGACTTTTAAATGACAATATCTAGAATTTTAACACGAACATATCTAAATTAATTTGAAATGTTCTAATCCATCCATATTGGTCAAAAAGTGTCAATCTAAAAAAAAGGTTTTCACTGATCCAAAATAATGGTGCCAATACTGTTCATAACTGTGGTATAAACTTTGATGTTGTTTTGCTAGCTTGTATAGTTAGTATACTAGCTTTGTTACCACAATGACATAAGATTTTATTTATCACGGGTCGTGTCTTGTCGCGGCCAGCGCCACGATAGACACAACATGTTTATCGTTGCCGTGGAAACACTGGATGTTGCGTCAAAGACCGCTGCATACGGAAGCAGGAGTTGCTACTGAAAGCCGCTGTGTTGCTGAGATAAAAACGATATGTTGATTAAACTTACATTAGCTCGTCTGTAAACATATTCTCTTTCTCAGGTTGGTTTCGCCCGTTTGTCTTGGCTACGGTCAACTCGCAGTTTGTTTTCATCGGGGGTGGGGAGGGGGGGGGGTTGGAGTAGTAGAGAGAATCACCCCCATGATTATACCTCAAGCCTCAACGTCATCTTTTGTTATTTATTTTGATTGAGAGCCCCCTGGTGGTGGAATTTGCAAACTGTGCCTTTAACCTTTCAACAGGAAATGTATCATTGCTTCAAAGGAAATCGGGAAAAAATGCAATTTGTGGCCTTTTTTCAAATGATGTTTAATGCTGTTTTTTTTTTTTTATTTTTTTTATTTCAGCTGACGTTACAATGATTTATGTTCAAAATGTTCCATCTCACATACGACTCAGTTTGCTGTGCACAAAAACAGCCTGTAGAAATACAGACACCATGTCAGAGCCTTTAAGATTTTTTTTTTTTACTTTAGTAAAGAAGTAAAACAAGTATTTTTTGTCTCATTTTTCAAGATAAGCCACATGTGTGAATGTAGTACCGACACTTTCAACCCTGCTCTACCCAGACTTTTATCCCACCCCACCCCTTGTAAATTTCCGCTTTGGTCAGGGTGAGACGATGTGTGAACGCAGCAGGTAATAATATTCAGGACATTTCACTGTAAGCGAGCAAGTCAGGCTGATGACGTTTATATTATGACGCCTGGCTCAACTGGTGTGATCATCGTTCATGTGAGCAGCTTCAGGCTCTTTCTTTGTTCATCAGTTTGTTCCTTCCAGTTTTTTAGGCTTTAGAGTTTGTAATGGGAATATGTCCCTGTCCCTTTGTGCCATCTTTGATTTCTGCAGGATTTGTTTTTCTGTCATGTCTTGTCACCTGAGACCATCTGCCCCTCCAGTCCAACATGGAAAATAAGGCTTTGAGGAACAGATGAAAATATCAAGATGCCCTGATATTTTCTAAATATTTTCAGGAGGGCATGTGTGAAAACAGTTAAATTTAAAAAATGACTTTAACAACCTTTCTGCGTTTCTGCAACTTCCAAGTCAACCAGAGCATGAGCTTTACACTGTTTTATTTCTGTGTCCAACTGTACACCAACTTCTACATGACGTCATATTGCATATTCATGTTAAGATGGCGTCTTACTTCATCTTCTTTTCCTGTCAAACAGTAAATCCAGGCCTTGAGCTTACAGTTCTTCTGTTGATTGATTAAAATGCCTTACACACCATCCAGTGGTATTTTTTATATTTGCTTTCATTAGTTGTCAGGAGCTTTGATATGAAAATATTTCCTTTAACATGTAAGTCATGTTGCTTGGCATTAACCATGGATGAACAGAACTATTTGTGAATAAACTGCAGACATTCGTCGATACTGTTTCACAATCTTGTGATTTTCCAGTTTCTCCAAATTTTAAACCTGAACACTTCAAAGTTAACTGAAGTGATCAGCAGCTAATCTTTGAAAATTGAGACTGAAAAGGAAAAACTGGTTTCTGTAATGGCACAGACAGAGTGGATCACATTTGAGTCTGGCTGATACCTGATCTGCGTAATAAGGTCAGTAATCAACCCCCATTAGTCCCATTTGCTGGATCCAACTGGTGCATGCTTCCCATCAACACAGAAGCTGTAGCAGGTGGGTGGAGGCTGAAATGTATCTGTGATGTCTAAAATCATTACCTATCAATAAAGAGAGCAGAAAAGATTACTGCTTTTGACTTGTTTTTACCCTTTTATTTATTCATTACTGTGTGACTCTTTTTTTAATCTTTCCTTGACTGTGAATACATTTTAACATGAGAAGATAAAACTTGGATATTTGTTTTATGTTTTTTTTTTTTTTTTTGTGAGTACCTGCTTTAGATGAAATTTAGCTTTTGTGCTAATTCCGGAATATTTACATGGATACTATTTTGTTGATATGTTGATGAATGTGCACTGTCCTAATTAAATAAATAAATAAATGAAATGAAACTTGAGAATTTTAACCTTTATACCACATGTATACAGAACAGCAAACTTTCATGATAATAAACTTGGACGAACTTCTGCGACACACACCTGCAAACATATTGTGTTGCTTAACATCAGTTGAATCCAGCAAATAATTTTCCACAGGTGCGGCACAATTTCCCAGAGATAGCTTGGGACGTACAGCTTCGTTTGTTAGCTTGACACTAACACATAATGTAAATTGTCATTAACGGGCTAAGTAAAATAGATAGTTTCTTAAGTATAGAAATGTGTGATGCTACAGTCAGTCAAATGTTTGTGGCCTGTTGGTTGAATGTATTTAGCCTAAATGATCAGTAAATAAAGAGGGCGTGTCATGACATCTGTCAATCATTTACATTACTGAAGTGAAAGGAAGAGGAAACTAGAACTTGGGCTGTATAACTTTAGCTCATTTAGAGATATTGTGTGTTTTTCTTGGGACTATTAGCGTTGGTTAATGATCTAGGTTCCAACAAAATCTGAACCAAGTTGTAAAAGATTGATTTTCATTATTGTATTAGAAAGGGAGGGCTTAGCCCCGCTAGCCCATGTATACCAAAAATCCCTGCTTTATATGTATATAAATTATAAATGTAATTGATATTGTGTGCCAGTCACAAATGTTATTTTACTGGCTGTGAGTTTTTTTAATATTTTCCTGCTGCATTCTCACATTGGCTCACTTTTACTTCACCCAGGAAATGTAGAGGGCTGGCAGGACAAATCCGAGGTAAAATCAGGGTAAAAAAAATTGGCTTTTTGTGTTCACACATTCAGCTCTACACAAAAATGACAGGAAATAGATGTGATACATTCTGTGAAAAAAATCTAAAGAAAGAAACTTCTAGTCTGACACGATCTGATGGCAGTGTAAACAGACATCAGAAGCTGCTTTATAGAAACAATCAACCTAGTTGTTTAACGTTTTGTTTGTTTTGTAGGTCATACGGAGGCTTCAGAATTAATTTCAATCTGTAACACCATCGCCAACAAACTCATAATAAACACCTAAAGTTGATGGATTGTATTTTGTGTCAGAGAAGCTTGAAGCAGGAAATGTCCTGAACGATGGTGACACGGAGTCCTGCAAAGACGGCTCAAGCTTTGTGTCAGAAAATGCTTCATTTTTAGTTTTCAGAGAGTCTCCAACAAGTAATGTGATCAAGCACAGGAACTTACATTTGTCATCATTTTGAAGCCAAATCTGTGTAGGCCTTTATAAATGCTTCAGTGAACTTAACACCTGAAATTTAGGCCTTTTATTTTAACTGTTGGTTAAATATTAATGAAAGGTAACACAAAATCTGTTCTGCTAAAAAGGAGCTAGTGGTTGGATTAAAAAAACAAATAAGAATCACACAAACCAAAAGCTGTTTTAAGGAGAGACACGAAACATGTGAGAGTCAACATTTTTCTGTTCCAGTCTCTGCGATTTCCAGAGAGGAAGAGGATGTTTGGTCTTGGGTCTCATGTCTGCTGTCTAAGGAACTATAAATACACACCTAGACACTTCCAGGTGAAAGGACGGGGCAATGCAAACACACAAACACAGCCAGCCAGAAGAGAAAGGGTATGGGAGAGTGAGGGAGGGAGGGACGGGTGAAGCAGCCAAATAAAAATCTATTGAGCTTAACAATGGTGTTATAAAAACGTACAGAGGTAGTGTTTAACAATGTGGTAGGAAGAGACGGGGTAAATACCTCTGGGAACGGTGGGGCTTGGCTCGGCTTCAAAGCTCTGGCAAGCACACAGCATTGTCTTTAAATTCACACCATTGTCTGCTTTAAACACACACAAGCACACACACCTATACATCTCAAATGATGATGTAGAGGGATATTTTTGGGAGCTAAAATCCCTTTTTGCTGTGAGTTTTAGATCCTGCTGTAAAGCAGATGATAAGCTAGTGGAGAGCTTGGACTTATCTAAATTATCTGAGGAAAGTGAGAAGCTCTATTTAACCAGATGTTTTAATGTCAAGAAAACTGCTCTATATACTCACTACACATCCAAGAGATGAGACGATTGATGCCACTTTAATGTTTGAATAAAATATTCTCCTTAAGACAAAAACGATAGGGAAGCTTGAGCTTGTTTTGGTTTACTTTTACAAAAACCTGAGGTGTTCCCTGCTGTCCTTTTTACTTTTAAACAAACCAGGTGTGTTGTGTTATGTTAGCTCATTCTCACCTGAACAGCAGCTAGCTTAGCCCAATGCATGAAACAATAAGGAAAAGTAAGACCTTTCTGTTAACCACCCTGCCATCGTTTCAGGATGCTGTCCCTCAAGCACATTGTATAAATCTGAAGTTGGAGGGTTATGTAGTTTGAAAACTGCTTGTAAATGTAGTTGGGAGTTTTCTTATGGGTCAAACAAACACATAACTCCCATTAAGGAGACTGGTTTAATTTCATAAAGCAAATGGCGCTCACGCATTTCCAATTAGGGCGAGATAATTATGGCCCTCATACACACACACTGCAATGTGTAGGAATGGTGGAGCAAAGTGGTTCTGATCCTGATCGGAGGAAGTAACTAGTGATGTGTCGGTCAGGAGCCAGCTCCCGTTTGAGAGCCGTTTTACTTTTTTCTCCCGTTTACAGAAAAAAGGCATGATTCTTTTTCCTCACCGCTCGGCTGCAGGCACACCTAGTGCTCATTGGTATAAAATTCATGTTTTATATAAAACATCATGTGTAATATAGTTATTCTAGGAATTATACGGTTTAGTATAATGACATTAATTACACTGAATCATTTCAGTAAAAATACATTTATGCAGATCAATCATTCTTACTGAATCATTGTGGAATCACAATGTGTGAAGGGACAATAAGTCCATGTGAGAAACAGCTTTCTTTATACGTTTTGTAATGTATGGGATTTGGAAGGTCGGGGGTTCAATCCCCAGCTCCTGCAGCCGCATGTACGATGTGTCCTTGGGCAAGACACTTAACCCCATGTTGCTCCCGCTGCTACATCGGCATCACGCTCAAGTTCATTCATTCAGTTCATCTCCATGATCTTATTCTTCAAATTACAAAACTGCAGCTGTATCTCCAAATGAAATGAGTGCTAATGAATGTTTCCAACCAACAGTTGTAAAATGTTTGATGGCAAGGTTTGTTTTGAACATTTACCTGAGCTTTGCTTATTTATGATTTCTTACTTGTCTAGTTTAAAAGTCTATTACAGTTTTTCACATCTATCATTGCTGACTTGACCAGGAGACTTCAAGGCAACTTAGGCCGAACATACACACGTGTGAATGAAGGGTTTCTGACCTGAATTTTGAGTCACGTTACTTGTTTTGTAGTCGGGCCGATTGCGTGTTGTTTGACATGCAGCGTACAGGCAGGCACGAGGGCCGATCATGGCCAGATCAGCTGCTCCCACCAGTTCTCTCCTTTAAATACAGTCACTTATGGATGTGGAATATCAAGATGGTTTTAAACAAAATGACAAAGTCATGGCATTACATTCTGCAGTAGTCTACAGTACAATGGGTATAACATCACAGTTAGTAAATCCTAAACCCCTCTGAAGGAGCTAAGCTACCTGTCGAGTTGAAGCTACAACTTTCTGATGGTTCTTTACAAGTGAACACACAAATGTGATGAGCATAGTTTAAATCTTTCCATCTATCTCCAAGCTGACTAGACTGTTCTCCTCTGTCGCCCCCCGGTGGTGGAATGAACTTCTAAACTCCATGTGATCTGCAGAGTCCCTCTGCACCTTTAAGAAAAAGCTAAAGACCCAGCTCTTTCATGAATACCTACTAACTTAATGATGATGGTCTCCATATTATTGATGATGATGATGATCGTAATGACGATGGTTTTTGTTTGATAACAACGACTTATAAGATGGTTTCTATACTGATTAGAGCTCTCAAGAACTGCCCTCAATGTTGTGCTTTGCCTCTGGTCACTTCCTGTCAGCACCTGTGTGTCCAATCAGACTCAAAGCTGATCGTTTGCTCTTACAGACATTGTTCCCTTTTTTCTAGATCCTTGCTTGTGTTGTTCTTACTCTCTGATGTACGTCGCTTTGGATAAAAGAATCTGCTAAGTGAATTGTAGAGTTGTAGAAGCACAAAGTAGCAAATAGTAAAAGATGAATTTAGTAGGAATCCTCTCCTGCTGGATGAAACTGTGATCTAAAAATAACATTCAGGTCCAGTTTAATTTGAAATGGCACCACAAACACGCAGGTGATCACATGCAAGATCACATTCAGTTCAGTCAGAAGTCCCCAAGAACACAGGACATGGTCCCTGACTGAAAGAGGATTATAGACTAACATCCCGTCTGTGATCCTGCAGCTGACTTACCACCATCACACTCTGCAGAGATGAGCTCCCAGCTTAAATAGAATTGATAAGTGCACAAATATCCCCTGCATGAAAAGACATTCGGCTGTAAATAAGATACATGAATATTTTCTCTCTCGCCTTTCTGCAAACCATACAGAAAAATGCTCACAACATACTTACACAGAGGCCGACGAGGTGTTGCCGCGAATCCTTCAATAGTCCCAGCAATAAAGTGCAGATTTATAGCAAATGTTTTCATCGTTTCGCCTCTATCAGTGCTCCTGCTTCAAAATTAATTATTGATTAATCACTTTGCATTTAAAGCAAAAATGCAGACCAGCAATATCAAACTATCACAAAAAAATGATTATGCCCCCAAATCCTGTTTATCTGGCCCATTCATTACGCCTGTATTGACAAGGAGCAAGTTGCTAATCGCCAAAGCAAAAGAAATAAGAGCTGTCAGCACTTCTGTTGACCGTGCTGAATGCAGATATATACGACGGGATGTAAGTTAATGGATTGATCAGAGCGGGAGGCGGCAATGGCGAGGCTAACTATGCAGTGGAAGGTGCATGTGCATAATCATCAGTTTGCTTTTGTCTTAAGTCTACAGCAAAACAGCTCTGAGACATGATGACACAGATACTGTGTGCGTATGTGCGTGTGCGCCGACATACTGAAACTGCTGCTCAATTGCCAGTGCAGGCGGCCAGCAGTAAAAGGTCAAGGCAAAGTTTAGATGGCGTGTACCAGGGGCCTTAAGATATTCATAGCCAAGCATTTTAGCCCGGAACATAATGAGATGGAACTGGTAAATATTTGCTGATGGCCTGAAAAATTCCAACCATGCTGGGGAACCTATTTTGAATACAAAAGATGTCGGGGGGAGGATGATAAGTGAGGATTGGGGGGGGGGGGTGAGGGGGGGGTGAGGGGGGCACCTGATAGCTAATTAGTACATTTGCCCAAATAATTAGAATGAGCGCTCATGGCTGATATCACACAGGAGAGTGGTGTGTGTAGCATTCTGAATGGGGGAATCTGCATTTCATAGGCTGCTGGCTGCGTATAATCCCACCCCTGGGGTCCTTTAATGGACATTTTTACCTTTGCTGCATATTGGTTATATGTGATTAAGATTGGCAGGTTGATGCACCAATGAGTGTGCACTTTACAGCCCTTCCTTTGCTTCCCTTAGCGGAGAGAGAAATCTCCACCAGAACCTGCATGAGATCTGTTAGAAAGTTATCCTGAGGGGGGGGTTTTAAGATCCTCCGCCCCACCTTTCCACCCGCCTGAGAGAGCGAGTGAGAGACAGAGAGAGAGAGAGAGAGAGAGAGAGCGAGAGAGAGATCCACGTGTCTTTAAACGGCGTCTGGACACACACACATTACACTATGCAAATAGATACTCCGTCTCATTATCCTGTCCTTTAAGGAAAAGCTGTCTGTTTGTGGCGCTCCTATTATCATTAGCCCTTCACTGCTGTTGGGAAATAGAGGAAGATGGAGATGTGAGGGTGGAGAGAAGGGGACAGATGAATGAGAAAGAAGAAAAAGGAATCAAAGGGGCCCTTCATTTTCCAACCGCGTGGAAAGAAGAATGTGACGGGGTTTGTCTTGTTATACAAACACAGATTTATGGCAGCCTTCAGTTTTTATAGTATACACAGTCAAATATTTATTATGAAGTGGAAAAGGTTTTCTCTTGACCTGTCCATTGTATGGATAGAGGTCAGAGGTCAAGGTAGTCATTCAGTATCTGACTCTAAGACGCTGTTGATGCTTGGTAACATCAGGCTGTGTAAGAGGACATGTTTAAAAAAGTCTAAATAATGAGAGAGCAATATGAGAATCATTTTAATCAGTCTTGTATTAGCAAAGAATTTGACTCAGTTCTTAAATTACTTTTAAGTTAAGTTTTATTATTTATAAAACACCAATAGATATGCACCCAACACATACTTTATACATTTAGAGGTATATCAGCAGAAAAGAAAAAAATCAAAGTGATGGGTACATCCTGATGTTTTGACTGAGCTCTTTGACCTCTCATCACTCACTTCATAGAAAGCTGCTGGCCAAGTGGCCTCACGACCTCTCGGGCCCCTGAGCCTTTGCCGTCTTAACCCTTTGAGTAATTCAGAAGCCAGAGCTTAAATTATATCAGTTAATCTTTAAAAAACAGTTAAGGATTAGTAAACATGGGGACTTGAAGGGATTAAAACTGCTCTGTGTACAAAGCTCGGTCCTGCTGTTTAGAAGGTAACCATATTCTATGTTTTGTTTGCAGGGGCGCCAACAGGAATTCTGGGCCCCATAAACGAGATATGACAATGGGCCCCACCGCCACAGCACAAAACCGACCCTGCACCATTACTATACCCACAACTTCCATACGCAAATGACCAATTATAAACTTTACAGGAAGAATGTGCAACTTTCTGATCCAGTAGATGTCACCTTTGAGCACCAGCATGAAACCAAAACAAACTGCTGTTTGGCCACGCCTCCTTCATACTGAAGCCTCCGCTCTCCTCCAGAGACACACCTCCAACCCCTCTCCACTGTCATTCTCACGAAGGAGTTATGAATTAGAGCGCACCTTAATTAAGCATCATTAAGCGCACATGGCGGACAAAATTGTTCTTTTCTCAATCTGCATTGTTGTGTTAGCAGGCTAATGTTAGCACATTTCGGTTAGCTCATAGCTTCGTATCACACATATTGCACACATCTTCTTTTCTCTAGTTCTTGACTAAAACAGCTTTTATACACGAGGCAATCCCATCTGTAAACATGATGTAAACACGGCTCTGACAACAACACAGCCAGCGGGACTCGAGCTTCTCACTCACTGTAGACAGTCATGACTCAGAGACACATTTACACAGGAGAGACTGGATTTCTGATGTATTTATGTGTAAAATGTTGCACATTCTTCCTCTAATAACTTTGAATTATATTCTGTGAATTGATGATAATTCACGAGTCTTTCACTGAGCAACATCTACAGTCATGTTCTTTTTTACAGCTAACAGGTACGTTGCAATTAAACAATTGAGTGCCGAGCTTACTCCTGACATGAGTGACATTAGCCTGCTAACACAACAATGAAGTTGAGACAAGGACAATTTTGTCCGCTGCTTGCACTTAGCACTTAGCGCTCAGCTCTTAATTGTGGTGCGTTCTAATTTGATAACTCCTTTTTGCAAACACGCGGGGAGAAGGGTTGGAGGTGTGTCGCTGGAGGAGAATGAAGGATTCAGAATAGCGGAGGTGTTGCAAATCAGCGGTTTGTCTTGCCGTCATGCTGGTGCTCAAGGGCGACATCTACTGGATCAAAAAGTTGCACATTCTTCCTTTAAGAAAGAGCTCAGAATCAAGTGAATTTATTCAGTGAATTTTATCATTACAATGTTATAACTATAACTGTATTTTCATTTCAGGCCCATCAAGAGCCCCGTCCTCCAACGGGGGCCTCAGAATTCAGTCTGACTTTCCCCTCCTGTGACTTTTGCTGTTTCCTTCATCAGATGAATGATGACCTGAATCTTCATTGAAGAGAAGAGCATCATTGAAAGAAATCTCTGTGAAGGGAGAATAAGGGAAGGAGATGAAAGTGAGTAGCAGGAGGAAGAGGAGGGAGCGTTTTAGAGTGCTACATAAAAGGGTTCTTATTGGGTTACTGTAACTTAGACCTGAAAGTTTCTCAAGGTTCACACTGCAAAGCTAACCTCAGAAGTCTTCACCACTTTGTACACATATTTTCTCTCCTTCCTCTCGTCTGACCGAGCAAAAAGAGGAGAACATGAGGCGGCTACGTAACTGAAATAGAAATCTGA
The DNA here is from genome assembly GCF_963930695.1 of Labrus bergylta. Taxonomy (NCBI): domain Eukaryota; kingdom Metazoa; phylum Chordata; class Actinopteri; order Labriformes; family Labridae; genus Labrus; species Labrus bergylta. Next base: position 4,942,183 of record NC_089197.1, read on the forward strand.
ATTGGACGCGAGGATACAGATCAAAATGTAATCCTGCTTATGGCTCGGTCAAGCTCAGGAGAGAGAGAGAGGGAGGAGAGAGAGGAAAAGAGATTATGTGATACTCTGATACCTTCCTCATATCTTTACAATTAGTCTCCTACAGGTGCAGCGCACACTCCAAAATCACATTGAGCAACTTCTGTAACAGGGTCAAGGAAAAGATGATTTAAGCCTCTACTATATTTACGTGCAGGGCTACAACAGCATGCCGCAATTTGTCTCTGTCTCGCTGAGTTTTAGCAACATCTGGCGCCCAGAGATTTAGGTTAGACAGGTAATTAGTGGCACATATTTGTCCTAAAGACAGGTGTATTTTCATTTAAGAAACACTCCATCACTTCTTGCAGAAAGGAGCCTGTTCATTACGCTCCATCTGAAGGATGCACACCCCGTCTCAGTCTGCAGCGGACACAGGGACACATGCGTCCTTTTTAGCTCTTCGGTGCCTTTTTATTGAGATGTTTTTATAAATGCAATGATGAAATTGTGACATGCACACTTGCACATGGTGAAGCCCTACTTTCATTACACAACCCTTGCATGATTGCAGCGTTTGGCACAGCCAGTCCCAAAAATGTTTTCCTGCTTAAGTATGAGGCATTACTCTATGTTAACAACTTAACATAGGATTAAATATCTAATAAACATATTTTTCTCAATATTTAAGTCTTACACTTTCTCTCTCTCTCTCTCTGTGCATCACCATTTCATCTCCTAGCAACAAAACTCTTCCACACCTCTGGTTTCCAAATGTGAAATATTTCACCTAATTTAAGTACATTTTGAGTTTGTTTCTGCAAAAACTGTTGTTTTTTTCTCCTCTTATGCTCATTTCTGTCTCAGGTGTCAGCTTTGCTCTCATCATCAGCCACTTCCTCTTTAACTTCTTTTTCTCCACCTTCAGTCCAGATGAAGCTGTATAGTCTTTTAAAATGGAAATGCACTTCATCATGGTCACTTGGCTCATGGTTCTAATAAATCAAGGGCCGTCCACCGTTGCTGCTCCTCTCTGGAAAACAAACTGCAACCCCCACCCCCCACCCCCTCTGCTGGATGGATCTCCTCAGCTGCTCCTAATGGAGGTCACATTCACAGAGACACATTTACCCACACGCCTGTAAACGAATAAATAAAAGAGGAGCATGCTCAAACACAGTCATGTGCTGTCCTGACTGAAAAGTAGCACCTTTGAGAAACTGTGCTCACATCGTGTACAACGCAAAAAAAGCAACAGCAAAAAGTCTTACTGCTGCGTTCATGATGTGACCCCGAGGTCAGCAAATGGACTCAGCAGGTCAGCAAATGTATCATCATATGATAACTTAAGTGTCAAAAAATACAAGGCAAAGCTTTCCAAAGTGGTTAAACTAAGCTGTCCAATCACGGGCCATTCGATCCCTACTTTTCAGCTTCTGCCTTCAGGACACAGATACAGAGTCCCCTGTGAAAAGAAAATATTTGTTTGAAAAGTTCATCCTGATTGCCATAAAATGTCTGAATCAGGACACTTTACAGTCAGCCTGCTGCCTCCAAATGTACACAGCACTTTATATTATTATAAATAACGATCAAAACCCCTTCAGTGTTTACTTTAAGAACATGGTGCCTTGCTTTGACGTAGCTACAATTCAGTTCTGCAATTCATTCATTAGATGCTTTTATCTAAAGCAACAAGATTAAGAGCAACACAAGCAAGGACCTAGAGAGGAGGGAACAACGTGAGGAAGAGCAGACAAAGAGGCAGGGTGAAATAAACTAAAGGTGTAAGTATAAAGTTATGCATTGATTACTTTGGTTTACTTTAGCTTTAGATAAAAACATAAAACACTCAGAGTTGTAGTTTACAGTCCTAAATAAAACTCAGATTAACTTTAACTTCGCTGGTGACCAACAAACATCTCTTCCTGAATATGAGATATTAATATGATACAGCTTTTATTTTCTATTGAAATGTTCTGATCTTAAAGAAGCTGCGTTTGCCTCTTTTTGCTCAAACATTTGATTATTTTTGGCAAAATTACGCTCAAACTTCAACAGTAAAAAAAAGTATAAACATAGAACTGAGATGCTCCTCAAATAGAAGCTTGAACCAGCGACTGATATAAACAAATAATCGATAATAAAACGCTAAGCAGGTTTTATTATCAGTGGATCAACAAATTGACTTATTATTTCACCTCTGCCACTTTTTTTTTGTCATTTCGCCTCGGCTCTTGATCTTCACATTTAGATTTCTGCTACCCTAGTGGAAGAGACATGTCACATGTTTTAATCGTCAAAATGTTGAAATGTTTTGGATGTTTTCATTTATTATCATTTATTATCATGTTACTTCAGCATCTTTTGCACTATTCACCACTGCACTGTTTCACATTTAGTCATGTAAATATTAGTCTTTTCTTATTATGTTTATTGTTGATATTTAATGTTGTACCTGTACATAAGAGAGCACAGTTCACTTGAGTTAAATTCCTTGTGTGTGTAAGCATACCTGGCCAATAAATCTGATTCTGATTCTTCTGATTAGAGGTGAACCTCAACTTGAAGCTCACATGTAAAGCAGCGTGTGTAACAGTAACACATCACCAAATAAAAGATCTTATTTCATGGAACTAATTAGAAAGTGCTCCATCACACTTCTCACCTCCGTGCTGATAAAGGTCATTATGAGACATTAAAGGTCGTTATAGTAATCCCTACGATTCCATTCATCCTCATATATTGTGATATAGACGCAGCTCTCTTCACCACACAGAGCCTTTTCTCTCTGAGATCTCTGCACTGCGTAACCTCAAATCTAAACAAGATGATTCGTCAATATTTAGTCATGAATATTTAATGACACTTATTTTTGAGCCACCTTCACCTGACAGGTCCGGAAAAACATCTTATTTTAAGGTATAACTCGTCTAAAAAAAAGGCCTGCTGCAGTGCTTGTAATGAGTAAACACATCTGTTAACACGGAAAGCACATTTGACTAAAGTGTCTTGTAGTTTGAAGTGCTAACTAATAAAGATAGAACATCTTACTTCAAGACCCACAACAAGTGAAATGCTCTGTTGGCAGATCAAAGCAAAGCAGGCCTTATCTGATGTGATTTTTATCTTGAAATAAGAGTTTACCTGGACCTGTCCGGTGAGTGTGGGCGTCAGTAAAGTTGAATTTTATATTTTTGAGCAGAAACGTCCTTAGATTGGAGGGTTTTTTTTTGTTGCAGCGTGGTGCAGAAGACAAAATGTGCCGGCCTGCACAAACCGATCCCGTCTGTAAGCCACTTTCTCCGCAGAAAAATATTCCTCCACATTTAATTGTAAGTGTGTGTGGGGGGGGGGGGGGGGGGGCGGGGGGGGGGGGGGGGGGGGGGGGGAAACAACGAGATCAATTGTGATTCAACTCATTCCTCTGAATGGAATTATCTGCACACAAAAAAGAAATTCAAAAATGTCTCTGCTGTACAGGCTCAATCAAAATATTCTGATCCTAGTTACAGAAACTGAATATGTATGAACAGCTCAAATATGCTGAATTTATTTTGAATATTTAATGAGATATAAAATATAAGTCTATTTCAGCAACTAATAAAATCAGTCTTGTATGAATGTGCCATAGATTGAAAGCGAATGGTGAGAGAGAGAGAGAGAGGGCGAGACAGGAGCGAGCAGAGCAGGAGCCGGAGGAGGAGGAGGAGGAGGGTGGAGAGACGAGGGGAGAAAAACAAAGGGTGTCAGAGCTTCATCAACATGCTATAACTGAGTGGCACGGCCATATTTTCCGGCATCAAGCTCAGTCAAAATACCAATGTGCAAATGGGAGCACCTCCTCCCCTCCATCTCTCCATCTCTCCATATTCTTCCATTCTTTCCCCCCCCTCCTCCTCCTCTCCCTCTATCTCTCTGTGTGTCCAATCACACGGCAGTCCTTCTCAATAAAACAAATTAACTGATTAGACATTTTAATCTCAGTTGTCTTTGACCTTGTAGAATATATTACTGATGTCTACATCGCTGAGAGCAGATAATGCGGCAGGCAGCTGCTTTTCTTAAAGACAAAACTGCCCTTTTTAAAGAGGAGCCAGACACACAAGCTAACAGGTTGGGGGCAGAAATCACCCCCCTCCTCCTCCATCTCCACCTCCTCTGCCTCTTCCCCCTCCCTTACCCAATGCACACCCCCCTACTTCACCAACACACACACACACACACACACACACACACACACACACGCTCTTCCCCTCCCTGCAGGCAGCCAGCGGGGAAGGGGTTAAGGCGGAATGCATTAACAAAAGAAAATTATAGCGTAAACAGTTCATAAAATCTCACAGCCCCTGATGTCGGGGCTAGATCATTAAATTTCTGCAACAATTAGACCTTTTCTCACGGCGGCAAATTGGAGCCGTTGCCATGGCAAATCCGAGCCCTTAAGTCATATATCTTTGATTGCGGAAAGGTCAGGCGCAGACAGCCTAATAACTCAGGGAGCTGTTTGACAGATTTCATCCAAGCATGATCACATAACAGAGCCGAACTATGTCGGCAGTTGTTAAAAGCAAAAGAGGGGTCAGCGGGAAGGTTGGGGTTATGGAATGTTTCTGCTCGGCTGGGCCCGGCCTGATAATGTTCCTGACTGACTTTAAATCCACTGGAATAAAAAAAAAAAAAAGAGAGAGAAAGGAAAAGAAAAGAAAAAAAGCTCATTTCTTTAACTGTGGATCAGTGGGAGTTTTTTCACTTGACCAGAGCCGGATTAGGCTGTAAAGAGGGTGATGTTAGGGATGGCTGATTTAATGCCTACATGATGTGAGAAATGTCTTAAAAAAAAAAAACAGAGCAGAGGAGAATTCAAACGCAAAGAGACGAGCAGAGCAGGAGGAAAACAGGAAAACGGTGATGAGCAGGAGTGAGTGACAGCGTTTAGAGACACCGATGATGAACCATGATTTATTTCCCGTTCAAACACATATGTTGAGGGAATTGAGATGGATGTGAGCTGCGGGTTGGGTGTGGGATCGAGCGGCAGGCTGCAGTTGAAATCCCTGTCATCGACTCGCTTAACGACCCTGACACACAGAACTTTGAATAACAATCAGCTTCTCCTGACTCCGTTAAGACTACATGTCTGATACTGTTGGCTTGTTTAGACCCCCCCTCCCTCTCTCTCTCTCTCTCACTCTCTCTCTCTCTCTCTCTGCCCCCCCCCCCCCCCTCTTTCCCTCTGTCTCTGTAGGCAGTGCTGGCATTTCAGCTGTCGCTCCCACAAGGCCCCGGCTGACAAACAAGTGCTAATACCACCCCCTGCTGGTGGAAAGGGGCTACTGGCTCATGCTCCAACACAGGGCTTGAAGATGGGTACAGGAAGGGGACAGAATCTTTGAACACCCATTATTATAATAACAATCAATGTGTATGTATTTGTGTTTATTTCTGATTGTTGCCTGTTCTGTTTTGTGTGCTTTTTTTTAGATATAAAACACATTGAACATATTTTAAAGTTAAAAAATGTCCCCCTCTGTTCAATCTGCACGTTACTTATAATGTCATTTATTATCTTTACTTCTGTCTAAACTGTGGATCTCAATGTTAGTCTGATTCTATATTTGTGCTATACTAAGCACTAATACTAATACTAAGCAAAAATTAACTATTTCATCAGCTAACAAGACCAAAATGCAACACAGAACTAAATCTCTTTTCACTACAGCTCGGCTGACCAATAAAAGATCTGCTTAAATGAAATAGAGTGCATAACTGCTGATGATGAGATATTTTGCAACCTGCATGTTCTTCATATGTGCAGAGTCAAATCAGAAAAACAAAGGAGGTGGACCTTTACCGAGTTGACCAACTTGAAATCCTAGATAACTCATCTTGTGCAGACTGCTATGTAAATCAAGAGTGTTAACTGAGTGTTAAAAAATACCCATGTCTCCAAACACTTATATAAGCAGAATGTTCTTAGACAGGCTCAGAAAATATTGTCTGATCCGACCCACGTTCTTCACTTTCAAGAGATTAAACTTGTACCCACTAGGAGAAGAATCCGGCTCCCTCGAACCAGGCTGAACCGCTACAAACATTCAGGTTCTGAATATCAGATAAATGTAGGATGTGCAGAGGGGTTGTGTCAGTATGTTGGTCAACAGAGTACCCCGTGCACAGCCCTATATACGTTCTCAGGTGCGCACGTGAACCTGAGGAAGCTACGGGCGAAACGCGTTGCTCACTCACAATAAAATACGGTGGAGTTATTTTTTTTGTTTTGATTTATTTTGCTGTTAGAAGGTGTTTGAATATATTTAAATGTGGAAAACTGTTACACTGAATTGCTGCTGTTACAGGATGTATCAGTATGTGTTTTGTATGATCTCTATTTATGTATGTATTTGTATTCTCTTTGTGGTTGCAGAACAGAGGCTAAGGCCTTATTCCCTATGTGGACATTAGAGTATATCTGATCTTAACTAAAGTGGCCTGGAGCAAAAAGGATTTAAACGGCCCCCCGCTGACTCCCCACTTCTCACACTCTGAATGTTATAGCACTGTATCTTGTTCATAAGACAGCAATTTCCACCTTTACCTCCCTCCGGTTTAGTGTCACTAGGTTCTGTTTCTACATGAAACAGTGTAAGCTAAATGAATTTAAAACCAGAGTTTCATGTAGAGTTCCTGATCTGACTTGGTATCAGGACGAGGTGATGGTACAGGATTAGTTTCATGGCTCTTTGATTTGTGCTGACGTTGTATTTTAATGATTCTTTTTGTACGGTGAAGCACGTTTTGGTTATCCGAGTTTAAAAAGTCTTGCACACTACTTATTAATCGTAGATCTTATATATCAGGCGTAAGTCCTCAAGCCATCATTAAGTAAAGTTCATACAGACAAATAGAACCAGACTCCTCTGAATGGAAATGTAAAACAGAGTTTGTTTTCATTATGGATGGTGTTTTCATAAATATGTTTCACCTCTAAGGACCAGAATGTTTTTAATAATGAGTGTTCATTATGTAGGAAGGTTTTGTTGTTTCTTTAACAGTCTGAATTGTTTATCCGAAGAACTCCTTCCTAAGGTATCTATTAGGGTAGCTGTGGCTCAGTTGGTAGAATTGTCGTCTCTCAATCTGATGGTCGCACTACACAGCAGCCTCTACCATCAGTGTGTGAATGTGGAGGTGTGACCTGTGGTGTAAAAGTGCTTTGAGTAGTCAGAAGACTAGAAAAGAAATAAACAAGATCCAGTCCATTTACCATTCATTAAAAAACCTTAGAACGAGGAATGAACTATGACACGTTTAATCTTTATCTTCTTTAAGGAACATGAAAGCTCTTCTCTTTAAACCAAGACCACAAAATGTGAAAAATACAAATAAAACATATTCAGTATGTGCAAAAAATTGTATAAATATATTTATTTTAATGAAATTGATCTCAAAGATGCAACTAAATAACAGTTTTAATTCAGCCTTGTGAATGATTGAGTGACATAAGTGTGAATTCACTTCTACATTTTGCTCTTTTGTTTTTGCAAAAGTACATTTTGTTCTTACCTACCTGAAAATGTTGATAAATTGCATATGATCTGAAAGCGGATGTTTGAATTTTCACAGGGACACACTCGAATAGAACAAACAAACATGTAATAGACTCGTGTGTAAACTCGTGTGTAAACGAGAAACAAACAAACCACTGATGTTTGATTTGATTTCTGTATTTTGAACAAGTAAAAAACAAAAACAAACAAAGAAAAGATTAAATTAAAATTTGTAGAAAGAAAAGTTAAATAAAAACACAACATGAGAAAGGAAATTCAACATCCTCACACGATCGAAAAGGAGGAGGAAGAATATATAACTTATCTAATCCTACCCCTTTAACTCAATTTAATTTGTATTAATTATAAAATAATATAAAACATCATGTAAAATAATAACTTGAATACCATTAATTATCTAATTACTCAAATAATAAATCTTCCCTTCACCATAATAGATATATTTACAGTGTACCATCACCAATAGTATAACAAAACCTACAAACTAAATCATTACAAACACCCCCCCCCCCTCAGTAACTGGTTCTAGGCCTGTTGAGACTGACTCGAGGTGTTCTCAGAAAGGGTTGAAGCAAATAGTGTTTTAAAAAGTGTTGAAGGGGGGCTGCTTTAGTTCAGTTGGGAGACTGCCGGTCCTGTCCATAGACTGAAGTGGACATCACCCGTTGGTTTCTGAAGGCCTGTTTGAAAGCACATCGCATCGTGGTTGCCGTATTAGAACTGCTGACTCCATCAAACTTTCAGTCAACCTAACAACAGGCAGAGAGCTGGAGCTGAGGGGGGCCTTAACCCTCGTCTCCCCTAATTAATACAACTGGTACCCTTCAATCAAAACCGGGGGTCATACAAATAATAAAATATATATTTGGGGTCTAGAGCCACTAATCTGTGCAGCTAGTGTACTCATGACTGAGCGAGGCCAGCTGTCACTCACAGCTGCAGTGTCAGGACGTTAACTGACCACTGGGGAGTTAAGATGCCATCAATGCAGCATTATATCTGTATAAGAAAGCTAAGAACAACAAACTGGTTGATCCCTCTGATCCCCTAATCACGCTCTGAAGGTGTAGGTCATCGGAGAGAGATGTCTATTAAGGCTCTCCTTAAATGCATGGAATATGGCGCAACAGAATTGTGAGCAGAACTTTTTTTTTAGGAAAGACAGCGGGATCAAATACGTAACTTTGTGAACTCAACTCAAAAGACGACGCCTACCCCGACACCGCCACAGGTATACAGTCGACCTGTGAGACATAAATGTGTTAGTTTAATCTGAGAGATATTGAAGACATGATTTTCTATAACTGCAGTTACAAACAACAACCTACCTAGCATTGTTCAGTGTGTTTTTATTTTTTTAATTTGTAAAATATGTAGAATTGTATTAGAATTGTTCAACTAAAATATGTAAATTAATTCAAAACTGGTGTATATTTGTGTTGTTGTTGAGTACTTACAATACTATTACATTGTTATTTATTATAATATTTCCCAACAGTTATCAAAGCCGAAGAAATCTTTCATTTTATAGATGTAACGGGACGTGCCTTGTCCTGGCAGCCCCGATGACACAGCCGCCATGAAGTACGAGACGGGGGGAGCAATACACTGACAATCATTATGGCCCTGATGCAGAACTGCAATCTGAAAAAAGTTCTTGAGATTCTTTCTTTAGCCTGTAAAAAAGTTGTTTTTTAACATTATCCACCCAACTTTAAACAGCACATGATAGGGCAACAATGCTAAAATGCCTTCTACCTAAACTGGAAATAAAGCTCCTCTGATAAAAGCTCATTGTTTAATTTCATAAGCAGTGTTCAGGAGTTCAGTGTCTAGATAACAGATAAAGATCCAATCCCTTTCAGATGTCACCGATAAAGCCGATTAATATTGAATTAAGATCATAAATGTTTTGTGAGTCCTCTCTTTTCAAAAAGCCGGTGGACACCGTCTTCAAGAACATCGTCCTCAAGAACATCGTCCTCAAGAACATCGTCCTCAAGAACATCGTCAGTGTGAGCGTTAGGATCCCACAAACCCTCCCCTTCCCTCTCTCCCCTCCCTCAGTGGGGACTGGAGGGGAGGGGGATATGCTGGAGGCTAATGGGAGGAGGGCTCAGCTGCGCCACAGATGTCTCTCTGGCGATGGAGTCTTTAATATCCTCTCCCAGAGTCCCACCATGAGGCAAAGATCTCCTGGAGCGCCACAGAGCTTCTCTCCTCTCTGGATTTCTGCTCCCACAGAGGATACCCAAGACCCCGACCCCCCCCCCCGAACAGACTGTACTGCCACATCTACGCACAGTGTGAAGGGACTTTATCCTACAGTCAAGTTGTACAATAAATAATTAAATTAGTAGATCATTTCTCTATGTAAGTTTCATCTGCAGGTGTCATATAAAAAGCAATCTCCCCCTCGATGAACTCCCCACCCCCTCCCCGCAGAGCCTCCTGAGACCCAGCAAAATATTCAGTTTGAGAATTTTAGTAATTAACCGACTTTACACAAATGGACCTTTGGACATGCATTAATGGAGAGAGTCCGCTGCACCACGCTATAATGAGAATATTTGTCTTCATATCAATGCTGCGTGTAATCCAATGGAATGAAAACATCAACAGAAGAGAGGAGAGCAACATTCTGACCAACTGAAAACATAATGCAGCCGTTTAATTACGTGCACTCAGATCGTAGCGGTCGCATCCAGACACTCTCTGCACCGTGCAGCAGTCACAGTACACAAACGTCACTCCCCCTCCTATTGGCTCGAGATGAATTCTCCGGAGAATATCCTGCTCATTTCACCTGGACTTACTTGCTGCGGGAAAAATACTCAGGGTCTGTCAGGAGAAACTCCGGGTGAAGTTTGAGTTAAAAATGTGACTGTTTGTGTTGCACCCTTGAAATGAACCGGTCAGAACTCGTCCATCTTCACTTTTAGCGACTTTTATTGAAGAAATGCACCACAGCTTTACATAAGCTTTATTTTTCAGCCTACACACACCTCTGTGTCTTCTTCACTGAGCCTCCCTTAAAGGGCCAGTGTCTTAATCTTAAAAGGTAAATAAAACACACAGTATTTACTGTTTATAACTGTTTCCTTTTACTAATGATCTTAGAACTATAATTTACTTAAATACTTCTGGAAATTAAATTAGTTTAAGTAGACACACTGACAGGGGCGTCGTAGTGGGGGGAAAAGTGGGACTGACTACCCAGGGCCCAGTGGGGAGGGGGGCCCTTTATGGGCCAGAAATAAAAATGTATTTCTTTTTTCGCTTTTTTCTCTAAGTTATAACCGCAATGAGATAACTAAAAGTGTCTGAATAAACAAACATTCAGAATTCCTTTCTGGAATTCTCCCCACCTGCTTCAACTGTCTGAAAGGTGTGTATGTTACAAAGTTTAATTTATTTTTGAACTATGAGGAAATATTACAGTGATTATTTATCTTCCATTTTCAGGGTGTGAAACAAAGCATAGTTGTTCAAAGTTTTCATGGGTCATTTGTGTGATGGAGGTGCGGTCATAGAAATCTTCCGGGTTAGTTTGGGCCGTGGTAGGAGTCCAATGTGATATCTTTTCATGGGGCCCGGAGTTCCTGGCGGCGCCGCTGTACACTGATTTAACAAAATGACAAAAAAAAAAATGAAAATATGAAAAAGCATTTTCAGGATGTTACATTTGCATTCACACATCCAGCTCGTCCTGGAAATATCAGGAGTTTTTCAGGAGATTTCTGAAAGTGTGAAAACCCTACAGGTGTGTTCGTGCAACTTTGAGAAGTTTGACTTAGTAAGATATGTTGGACTAACATGTTTACATGTATTTAAAAAGTCCAGTTTTGGTTTCATTAACACAAAAAAATTGACTTTTGAACGTTCGGATTCAGTGTCTTTTAAGTTGTGGTATTTATTTTCCTTCATAACATCTTAACATAAAAAACGTTCAAAAAGTCATTTTTGTCTGATTAACTTAACAGATTTAGGCAACGTTCAATTTGCAATAAACTCTGAGCAAACACACTTGGCGCTTCAGAATAGTCAACAATGACATTATTAAGCCTCAGGTTTCTGTCACCATTTTTAGTACACACATTCTCTCTGTGGTTTTGTGGGTTTCCTGCTGGTATTCTTTAATTTCCAGGTAAGCTGGTTTGTGTTAAGCATTAAAAAGCATCACAACTTTGTTACTTTGCTCCTCATATGGCACATAAGAGAAGTTAGTCATATTGTAGATGAGGACGGCCTGCTAATATGGACCCCCCCCCCCTTCAGTGGCAGAAGACTAGAAGGTCTTGTCCCGGCAGCAGAAGCCAGACTCTCGAGTAGACGGAGCTCCCCTAACCTTCAGCGAGGTGATCTGGCACTACTACCACCCGACGTCCATGACGCCCAGCCACCACCATCGGACTGTGTCGTCCCTAAATCACCGCCGTCCTCATCCATGCACGGCCTGCTCTGACCTCCACCTCAGCAGAAAGGAAGTGTGGACAACAGGAATAAAAGGAGAAATCCTCTTCCTGCTCTTTGTAAAGCGTCTCGAGATAACACTTGATATGAATTGGTGCTTTCCAAATAATGATTGACTGATTGATATTTAAGGCAACTATTCAACCACAAGAGATGGTCATTAGTCATAAACCACGAGGGGGTAAACAGGACTGAGGACGGTGCTCCTGCCTCCAGATCATCACTCTGTAAAGAAATACTCACCTTGCTTGTTGAACAGAAACCAAAAGCGATAAAGATTAAACACGTGGATCGTGACTCCTCTTAAAGCAGGAAGAAGCTCAGGCTGAAGGAGTGGGTAATGTGTGTGTCTGTGTGTGTGTGTGTGTGTGTGTGTGTGTGTGTGTGTGTGTGTGTGTGTGTGTGTGTGTGTGTGTGTGTGTGTGGGGGGGGGGTCATGTAATTAATAGAAGAATTTAAAAGCGACTTCATATCACCTCCATGCACTCTAAAACAGCAGGAATCCAAGACAAGCAGCTCATCACACACACTTCAGCAGGAGAGGGATGTGTGTGTGTGTGTGTGTGTGTGTGTGTGTGTGTGTGTGTGTGTGTGTGTGTGTGTGTGTGTGTGTGTGTGTGTGTGTGTGTGTGTGTGTGAGGCAGGCAAAAAAGATCGAGAGAGAGGAACGGTCCACGAGTGTGTTTAATTTGTGACAGTCATAGAAAAAAGAAAGTGCGGAGCAGGAGCATGTCATACAGTACGAGAAGGAGCAGAAAATGTGTGTGTGTGTGTGTGTGTGAGTGTGTGTGAGTGTGTGTGTGTGTGTCTGTGTGTGTGTGAGTGTGTGTGTGTGTGTGTGTGTGTCTGTGTGTGTGTGTGTGTGTGTTAGTGTGTGGAAGCAGCTCTCTTCGATGAATGTTGCCTCAGGTTTGCCGGGCCTCCCGCTGCTCCCCGGCACTCCAGGCATCTCTGAGCAGGGAGGTAATTCGCTGACACCGTGTCACTTGTGATAATTGGGGAACGTCAGAGCGCTCGCTCACCTGACTCTCCGCGCAGGTGCTGGGATGTGATCGCCTGCCGGAGAGGAGCGGCTCCTCTTCTTCCTCCTCCTCCTCCTCCTTCACTTCTTTTGCTTGCTGCTGTTTGTGGTATAGAGATGATCATGGTGGCGTTTAGTCTTTGATTTTCTGTTAAGACCTCTATCTGTAACTTCTGGGAGCTGTGAGGAAGCTGTATGCTCCTCTTTAAATCTACATTTACATGTCAACCCTTAAAATAAGATTTAGTTGAAGTTGTGGTGTAAAGCTTTGTCTGTGCATTTTTGTCAGCTTAGTTTGGATCCTCTTGTCTCTTTTTGAATAAGTTCATTATCATCCACCTATTCAACGCCCATGTCAAACTCTGGATTCTGATTGGCCAATTACCCATCGCATCAATTCTACAATTCACTTAGCAGATGCTTTTATCCAAAGTGACGTACATCAGAGAGTAAGAACAACACAAGCAAGGATCTAGAAAAAAGGGAACAATGTCAGTAAGAGCAAACGATCAGCTTTGAGTCTGATTGGACACACAGGTGCTGACAGGAAGTGACCAGAGGTAAAGCATAACATTGAGGGCAGTTCTTGAGAGCTCTAATCAGTATAGAAACCATCTTATAAGTCGTCGTTATCAAACAAAAACCATCGTCATTACCATCATCATCATCAATAATATGGAGACCATCATCATTAAGTTAGTAGGTATTCATGAAAGAGCTGGGTCTTTAGCTTTTCCTTAAAGATGCAGAGGGACTCTGCAGATCACATGGAGTTTGGAAGTTCATTCCACCACCGGGGGGCGACAGAGGAGAAGAGTCTAGTCAGCGTCTTAGGACCCTGTTGTGAAGGTTGGATCAGACGCCTTTCATTGGCAGAGCGTAGTGGGGGGGAGGGAGTGTAGACCTGGATCAGAGAGTTAAAGTAAGGAGGAGACGTTTCTGTCGCTGTCGAGGCATCAGTCTGCTATTCCTCTATGGCACACCGTTGTCAAGAGGAACAGACTATTTCTATGAAGAAGAGACGTTTTTTAGGTACATGACTCTAATTACAGACTCTGAAGGACTAACTTTGATCACATCATTTAGTGGAAAGACGTCTGGTTTATTTGACATCAGTTTGTTTACAGTCAGAAAAACAGAAAGAGGACAAACACAGCGGTGAAAGGAGGTTATAAGAGGAAAAAACTGTAGCCTATTAAAATATGACAGCTGTTTTAAGGATTGGTAAATGGAGAATATATGTCTACTGACTCAGACAGTGACGACGCAGACAAAACTCATTCAGGCTCTGAGGTGATTCTTTAACTTCCCCATAAATAGAAATGTTCAGTTTGGATGTGAGTAATAACTTCGGCTTAACACGTTGACTAAAGAAAAAACCAGCAGAGCAGACACCGGCCGAGAACAGCCATTAGCAGATGGATTAGCGGGTTCACAATATCACATGAGAACTACAAGATCTCGCGGGAATAAAAAGAAGCACAACGACATGTTACTCTGCCTTGTTGTTCGCTCGGTGTCTGTTTTGACGTAATGTTGATAAAACCTTGTGTGTTGTTTTTTTATTTTGAAATTGACGGGATACTCTTTACGTTCCTTTCTCTTACTTCCTTTACTGGTTGATCAATCATTCAATCATTCGATCAATCAATCATCAATTCATAACAAGTGTTATCTCGACACACATCACAAAAAGCAGGTTTGTTACTCAGATTGCAAAGACCCAATGTTAATCCATCATGAGCGTAGCACTTGGCAACATTTAGCATCTGTTGCTAAATTTAGCACAAATCCAGGCTGATGATAAATAGCCATCTACCAATGTGCTGTGTTCAGCCTGACGCTTGCAGCGAGCTCCATCAGAAATAGACTCTGTGTGTATTCAGAAACACACACTGACTAGAAAGTGTGCAATCAGCTCTGGAGTGCGCGATGCGATTAAAACGCAGCGCACACAAATCTTGTTGAATCTGTCCATAATATCGAAGCGTTAGCCCTTTCGATCAATATTACAGTAGTGTCAAAACTTTTGTAAGATTTGAACTTCATTCTGGTCTCACATAACACACAGCACTCTCCTGGGTGTGCTTTACATTTAGTATGTAGGTTTATTGCCCCTGATGAAATCTACTAGAGAATTTAAACAGATTTTTTTGAACCTCTTAGAAGTGACCAGTTTCTTTAAGTCTCTCAATCAGTAACTTCTGATGTAGTTAAGATGTAGCATCACGGAAAATAATCAATTACAGGATGAAAACTGATCAATTCCTTCACAAAATCTTAACAAGATAAAAATCAAAAGAAGAGAAATAATTCATCAGGGTGTTTTCTTTTTTTTGCAGGGTTGCAGGGTTATTTTGATTTGTCAGGAAAAGACAAAAATTAGGGGGGGGGGGGGAGCAAAATGTCAGATTAGGCGAGAAGTGAAACAGGAGGTGAGGGGGGCACCTGCAGAACGAGGCAGGAAGGAGCAATAGCCAAACCACTTGGGAGTAATGGTCTGTGAGGCTAATATTTCCTCTGTCTCTGGTGAACCCTGAAGGAGAGGAGGGGGGGGGGGGGTGGGGGGGGTGGGGGCTTACTTGTTGTCGGTGTGATGCTCGGGGGAGGAAGAGGGGCAGGAGTGGGTCACCTGTAATGGCGGAGTGCTACACTGTGGCCATTTCACACTCATTACACCATTTACAATTACTGCTACCTATCAACCCCCCCCGCACCCACCTCCAAACACCCCAAGAGGCCAGTCTCAACCATTAGCACTGTGACTCAAATGAAGTGGATAATTGTGTCTCTCTGTGGCGTATCATGAGACAAGAGAGTCAGACAAGAGAGGAGGAGGAAGAAGAGAGAGAGGGACCAAATGAGAGAGAGATAAACTGGGGAGACAAAGAGATGTATACATTATTAAAAATGGAGATGTGTTGTAGTCACATAGGTTAATAAAACTGAACTAACTTTGCTGTACTTTAATCTGTCTTCACTTTAAATTACTCTGAAATGTTTATAGCTAGCACAGGCTTTCCCAGGGGGGTTGCATGGAATTCAAATGGGGTCCCCTGGCATTTCTAATTATTGATGAATTAAAAAATATATTGTAGCATTCTTAAATTCTGATTTAAGCAACAAGACGTCAACCAGTTTAGTATTGGTTTACTGTGAGTCATAGCCAATGCTGAAACATAACAAACTTGCAGTACCTCTGTCTGTCTCTTATCCATGCGTCATGGTCTAAGCATCCATTTCTGTTAATTCACGCTCACCTGGATGTCCTTGCACTGAGAAAAAATCAAATCCTCACTAAGTGCAAGAATCCCATCCTGGCTTTTCTGCCTCTGTCATCAATAATATAAATGAAATAGCCTAAATGTGGTCTAAAATTATTGTTGCAACACAGTAGAAAAAAAACTATCACGATTGATAAAAATATGGGATTTTAGCGATCAGCTGTGTGATGTCTGGCGCCCCCAGAGTTTTATTAAGTCAAAGTGGGGTCACCAGCTAAACAAGTTTCGATTACCACTCAGCTAGCATGTTTCAGTCTTCTGTAAATGTGTGAATGAAATGTTGGCCTTACAGTTAACTTAGTTTGTTAAAGATGCAATATGTAGATTCTGCCACCAGGGGGTCCTCAATCAATACTACAATAACAAAGGATGACGTCGAGGCTAGCGGGGTCATCCTGGTTTATACGGAGTTGCTATTGTAGGAAGAGAACAACATAGAATAGAATAGAATAGAATAGAGGTTTATTTATAAAGCACATTTTATTACAGGTAAGCTCAATGTGCTGCGCAGTGTTAAAGTTCTGCTCGTTGCTGCTGCTAGCTGAAATAGCCAAAATACCCAGCAAGAAACACACAGCTTCGGGTACGTGAGATGATGCTGTCGATAGCAGCCCAAACATCAATTTCATTCTCCAGGACATCATTCTGGGCCCGTGCCATCGATTTTCATGCACAGTTTTTAGTCATTTTAAACCTCAGCTAAACAAGATAGACAAACCTGAGCAGTGAACACGATAGTGAAGCCACACAGAGAAAGTAGGTTCATCCTATTTCTGTATTCTTTACACTACAGTGTCTGTCAAAATAACTGTAGACGAGCCCATCCTAATAAGTAATTCAAAGTTAAATGCAGATTTTCCTACTGTTCGGCCCATGTGTCTGAACTCGACCAGAACCCAACAATATTTATTTAATGCTCGAACCTTCCCAGCTCGGGTCGGGTATACACCCTCTAATGTAAAGAGCACTGGCTTTCTCTCTCTCTCTTTCTCTCTTGCTCACTCAGTCATTGTGATTGGCTTTGCGGGCATGGGAACCCAAAACGTACAGATGTCCTACATGCATCAGAATGGTTCATGTGCGTACTATGAAATGTAATCCTGGAGACGCAGTACCACCCGTTAACCTGAATGCAGGCGGCGGATATTCATTGCTTTTTAGTGCCACAGAGGGAAGGTGCCACATATGTCATCAACCTTATGCGTCTTGTCTCTGAGGATCTCCAGGTCTCTGCAGGGTGTAAGTGTTTAGGACTGATGCGGATCATCATAAGAGCAGCTTCCAGATTCTGACGGGCTAATGACAGTTTCCATCTCCGAAGGGAAAACATACCACAGTGCATTCAAAATAGAACGCTTCTTAAATTTCACACTAAGGGTGGGAAAGAAGAATTCATGAATAGGAAAGTGAACAAAAATAGAGATTCATCTCAAGGCGTCTCTTGAATACTAAATATAAGATGAAGGCCAATGATTTTAGAGCAAGCCCAGACAGACTTGTCAAACTTTGTGCCATTACTATCCTTTGTCTTAGCACAGTTGTCATGTACAGCCTGTACCCGTATGAAATATTAATTCTGCATAATAACTTTCAAAGGGGAATAAAGCACATGGTTAATTATTAATAGCATGTGTATTCAAGGCATCTCTCTTTTTTTCACACACACCAAAATATTCCCTGACAGTTGCCACTCTAAGGGAAGAGAATCCCCACAATGCCGCGCTAAAGCAGGAATGACAACCGCTAAACACTGATGCAAGTTCCGCGAAACATCTAACCTACATTTCACAGGTATCATTTGGAAAAATTCATTAGCACTCTGTATGATCTTATTCCTCAGCTGAGACTCTAAATCTGACCTGCTGCTCACACTCATAGAGAGCGGCTTTGGAAATGGTTGGCGTGCAGGACGTGAGAAACATTTTCTAATGTTGCTAAGAAACATTCATGATTACCAGCTTCATATAGGAGACAATGATTCACTAAAAGATCTGAATTAAAAGGTTAAAGGTTCTTAGATTTTCAATGGATATTACCGAACCTCCACTTTGACATATTACCATGATCGTGTTTTTATTGCTTGGATAAACATCCTGAAAACCAAGTATTTTATTTAGATCTAGCGGCAAGCAAACTGTGCATGCTTCTGTAAGCTCCATGACTTCACAGAAAAGTTGCTTTCACACATGCAGCCGTGGAAATATCTAGATAATTTCAGGATATTCTACTGACCTGGCTGTTTACATGTGCTCCTCTATGCACCGTGCAGCAGTCACAATATAGAAACGTCACTCCCCCCCCCTCCCATTGGCTTGAGGTGAATTCTCCAGAGAATATCCTGCTGCGTTCTCACATCAGCTCACTTTGACTCGCTGTGGAAAAAATACTAGGGGTCTGGCAGGAGAAACTCTGGGTGAAATCCGAGTGAAACATTTGGCTTTTTGCGTTCACATATACAGCTCCTCCTGGATCAGGAGACAAAAAAATACTGAGACATCAACTGGTATAGACTTCACAGAGTCAAAAGAATAATAATAAAAAGAATACAAGAAAGATGAGAGAGAGAGAGAGAGACAGTGAAACAGGGAAGGAGAGAGTACTTTGTGGACTTGAGTGGGAAAAAGAGAGAATTGAGAACAGTGTTAGGAAAAAACTTGTGTCATGGTTTAAATAGACCAGCCAATAAGACTGTTCATCATCTCAGACCTTTCAGTCATATGCAGAATATAAGGTATCACAGCCAGGTTAAATATGGTTTCAGGTAGTCCCTGTCACTGCATATTAGAAAGGAGGTGCCTCGTCACAAACTCAGCAAACATGGAGAAACTTTAGCGATGTGAAGTGGGCCACCTGATGAATGGAAGTGCAAAGTCGACTTTATTTTTGCTTCTTTTTCTGGTCTCCACAAACTCTTGAGCAAAACAAACTAATGCATTCCTGTTCTTTGTCATTCAACTTTACAGTGAAACTAATTGCCAGGTTTAGCAGAGCATAGATATTTACTATGATACCGTTAGTCCGTCTGTGTGTGTGTGTGTGGACAGAGAGGCCAAGGTCAGTTAGTTTGGAGAGGCTATACGTCATAAACCCATCAGGCGTCGGTGGGGGAGCAAATCAAGCAAGCCGCTCTGATGAGTGGAAATGCTATCTGCCAGACAATGGATATCTCATTTACTGCATTTCTGTCCCATTCCAACACACTTTGTCCAGAGCCTGTTAATATGCACGTTATCCGACTGCTCAGAGGGGGGGGCGTGTGGAGCCGGTGAGGGGGAGGGAGGGGGTGTGAGGATGAGATGCGGGGCAGCTGAGGCAAGACGGACCATTTCAGTGTCAATTTACAGCAATTCCCGCCGTCAAAAAAACGAGAGGGAAAAAGTGAGAGTACTTCCCATTTTCTTCCCAGATCTTTTAGTTTAATTCAATTGGACCTTTCAATACCTTACTTATGACACACAGGAAGCGTTCGCCCTATTGCATTATGGGGATTGGGGGAGAGATAAAGATGCTGATTCTTTAAAGCTTTTCTGCACAAAGGGAGATATAAGTAGATAAAAACGAGGAGTGTGTTTTTTCATTGTGTTCTGTTCTGTAAGAAAGGAGAGGATTAAGTCTCTTTATGATGCTGCCTGTCTGTGTTCAGGAAACAAAACACCGAGCTAACACGTTTAACTTAAGTCCGAGCAGAGCTATATTTGACTTCTCTTCCCCCAGAAGTTATCAGCCCTCATCCATCAGGAGATAAAGAGGGATTTAACCCTTTAGCTGAGGAAAATACAAAAGCTCCTCCTCACTCTGAATCTTAGAGAATGTGTGATTTGATTATACTCTGATGACAGTGCATCCCAGTAAAAAGTCAAATAAGGCAAATTAAATCAAGAAAGAAAAAAAAAAACAACTCCAGCTGTCCACACATGAATAATAGGTCAGATGTGATCGAACAGCTCCGTCTCCAGCGATGGCGAGCCGGCATATCTCTTCTTTTCCTGGAATCTCGATCAATAAGCAGTCACTAATGTGTTTGACAGAGTGAGACGCCTGAATCCCTATTTAAATAACACAGGAGGGTGAGGAGGAGGAGGGGGGGGGCACTGTTGCACACATCATCTCCCTCAAGTTACATGTGATTACGTTCACATTTGAACATATTTTACATTAATTATTCACTTTTATGTCCACGATTGCTGCCACCTTTAAATCTTTCTTTTTTTTATTTCCGGATTGCAGCCTGTTAGCGCCGAGGCCTTACAACACGGCAGAGCGCAGAGGGAGGCTGCCAGATAAAACATAATAAAATGACACATCCCCTTACCCGAGTAACACCGCCATGATGGCTCCAGGCGCCACCTTTGTCTCCATCACAGCGATGACTAAAATCAAGCATTGTAACGCTACACCCCTGATTTCATGCAATGTGGTGGATTATGGATATGAATTGAACGCTCAGCTCTTCTTTTTTTTTGTGTTCCAATTTCCAAATTAGGATTTTCTGCCTTCATAATGACACAAAGCATTCTCTTAGTCAAATCAATGGCAGCTATTTATATGAGCGGTAATCCCTCACCAAGCACTGAACTGCCAGCGAAGAGAGATGGCTTTTAAAGTAATGCTGCAAAACAAAAGGAGTCACTAAATGAATGCAAATTGGCTTCTCTGTCTTCCTGAATGTCCGTTCTCTGAGAACATGGTTCAGCTGGCCAAGAAGAGGAGGCAAACAGCTGTTTAAGGCAGCTGATTTAGTAAGTAACCCATAACGCCGTGTTCACTACCAGTAAAGCTTAGAATAAAATGCTCTAATAACCCCCCTCTCCCTCTATGAGCAGCAGCAGCTCATTTCTCTCTGTCTTGCATTTCAACAGAGCAGGGCATGAATGCCTGACAAGTAGGCTATCATCCAAGAGATCATTAAGCACAAGGGTTGAAGTGCCATCTTCAGTGCCATGGCAACAGGGTTGAGAGATGAGATAAAAACAATGCGATGCAGGAGGCAGGAGGCGGGGCGGGCGCTCAACGATCGCCACTGATCGATGGATCTCTCACTCTCTCTCTCTCTCTCTCTCTCTCTCTCTCTCTCTCTCCCTTCAGAGGCCCGGGCACAGGAAGGGGAGGCTGGGACGGGGAGGGCAACGAGGGGGAGGAGGAGGGTGGAGGAGAAAGGCCAAGCAGCTTTAGGGCTTCATAGGTGCACTAACAATAGGGAACTGTCTCTCTTCAAAGTGCCGATCGTTTTCTTCACAAGGGTCTAATTGAACGTGTCAAACCGAGCATTTACATGGAAATGATTTTTTTTTTTTGACTTTGTAGTGAGGCTGAGCCAGAGGCCTCTCGTCTGTACCAAAGAGCAGCCGCGTGGATGTGTGAACGCTCCTCGATGAAGTCACAGACTGAATCAAACCAATTTGGGCTGATTATTTTACAGCTGTTTCGAAAAAAAAAAAAAAATGGCGCGCCACCTCCTGAATCAGACAGCCCTCGGAGTTACAATCCAAACAGATCAGGCGCACTGTTCTTAAGGTTTTGTGATGCTAAAGCACTTTTTCTATCGGAGTGAGTGCATGAACACAGTATCTATTTACCGCTTCTCTTCCTACACAACAGCCGTTTGGAGTGTGATAGAGGTGAGCCGAGAGGAGCGAGTGTATTATCTTTTGCAGCTGTCAGCACTGTTCGCGGTTTTGTGCCAAGCTCTGCAGGGGCTCCCCACTAAATGCCATCAGGTTACGACTGTGGATGTTTTGCTTTTTTTAATTATGGCAGGAATGTTTTTTGAAGCGTGCGATAAGCACTCCACATCCCACCCCTCACTCTGAGGCTGCGTGCACCTCACAGCCGCACAAACACACGTTCAAAAACGTACACAAAACCGCGGTTCGTGGTAGTTGTCTGTCTCACAACATGCGCTAATCAATCTGTTGAGAGCAATCTGTCAGGAAATCTTTAGCTTTAAACAACCCACGGTGAAAAGGGATGAGGCCTTTCCATGGGGCAGGGCACTGCAGGGACTTAGCAATAGCTGTCTTTACGCATCCCAGAGTGTCAATAAGGATTATGAGAGCGGGCTTTTATCTCTTCAAACACGCCGACCAGTCACTCATTTAAATGGATGAACAATTCAGGTCTGCTCAATAAAAAAAAAAAAAGAATATACTTCCGTAAATACATTCAAATCCCAACACCATTCAAATTCCTGCACCATGTGCTTAATTTAAGATCTAATCTCTGTATTTCTATTTCCACCAATTCACGGAAGGCAAATCTTTGTACACATAGTTGTTTAAGACCTCAAAGGATAAACACAGACTACCCTATTGTTGACGGCAATGCACCTTTATCCTCAACTTAAGACCCACAGTTCCTTTGAGAGTGCTTCTGGCAGATGCCGTATGCAAAGCAGGTGCACCGAGGGAAACGCGCCCGACAAAAGAGACATTATTGCGTTTCGCAACCTCCCAAAAAGACGGAGCGGAATATTAAAGGTGACACAACTGTATTTACACATCGTTTCAATAGACCTAAAATAACCTCGTTTCTATCGTGCTCCATCAAATAAAAGGAGGCAATACAATCTGCGAAGAGAAGAACAAATAAAAGCAAATTTTGACATTTTGCTGTTTGACGCCTTCCATTTATAGGTCAGAGGCAACACCAGCCGACCTGTCATTGTTTTTAAATGCCATTTTGTAAGGCTGGGAAGCAGGAATTAATTAATGCGTGGGTAGCTTGCCACTGTCAAGAGGCAGCACATTAAAATCAATGATTAATAAATTCAAAACACACAACAAACTCAGCTGGGAGATGAAAATAGTATTGTGTGCTCCATAGGAAGCAGCCCCAGTGCGGGTCCTCCCACTGAACGAGGCGTCCACTCAGATGGCTAATGGAAAGTAGCCGGTGCCAGCTGTGTGCCTGTGAATAAAATCACTTTAATTAAAGGAATTACAATGGAAAGGAACCGGGGATGTGTGGAGTAGTATCGACAGGAAACGGCCTCTCATGTGCGACACACACACACACACACACACACATACACACACACACACACACACACACACACACACACACACACACACATATACACTTACATTCAGATCCATGCACGCACGCAAACACACTTTATGAAATCCCAGAAAGACTTACAAGAACAGAGTGCTTTTGTGCTGGCATTATTAAATAGGACTAATCCACACATGCTCCATTGTACCAGACAGCTCCCTAAGATCGACTCTAAATATGTCCCCTCTCAGTCTGAATGATGAGGCAAGATACAGATACTTTATCAGACATGACACAACCTCTGGGTCTGCCATAGATCCTACTCCCAGATCTAAAAGAAACTCACACATGGATTTGAGAAGAACAGCTAAACATGTGATGTACCTGGCACACCTGAAACAAACAAGGGAAGCGTCACACTAAAGATTTGTTCTCGTCATAGTCGTGGTTATGTTTGAATTGTCGCTTGTTTATGGGGATAATTTTTATTTTCTCGCACATATTTAGGGGGGCTCGGGAAATGTTTCCAGGACTGAAAAAGAAGTTGATATAATTATTAACACTGTGATGCATTAAAACAAATAAAAGTCTATTAAATAAAGTCTATAAATGTACAGACTCAAAGCGAGCCTCCGACAGATAAGCATGCTATCTGTCGAAGATCCTTCTGTGTAAGAAACCCAAAGTTTTATTTGGTCGTCTCCCAAGTGGAAGGTCTGGGGTTCGATGCCCAGCTCCTGCAGCCACATTTCCACATGCCCGTGCAAATGTTTCTGAATGGATTAGCTAATACTGATGGACCCTTTACTTTGCTGCCACTGCCATCAACATGTGAAATGTCAATTTACTGTTTACCATGATTTATTTTAAACGAGTACACATCATCCCTCCTCTGTGTTACAATAAGTTGGAGTACGATGGTTTCTTAAGGCTGATCAGAATCAGAACCAGAAACAGAATTGTTTTTTATTGCCAAACACAATTTACACAACAAGGAATTTGACTTGGTGATGTGATCTGTTTCGCTTTAGCATGGCTTCTAGCATCTCACTAATTAATTTACTAACTACTCAACAGTGATTCAGACTTTGCACAAATGCACAAACGTTCAGGTAGAGCCAATGTGTGAAAGAAGCAGATAATAATCAGGTAAATTACCTGGGAGAAATGAACATGGGTGATGACGTTTATATCCTGCGAATCTTTGAGCCAGTAATGAAGCTGCTTTAAACTCTTTTCTTTTGCAAGAATGTTATTTTTTAACTCGTTTGTCCATGCAGTAGAATAAATGTAAAGGCAAAAACTGTTATCTCAGCGTGGACTCT
The DNA here is from genome assembly GCF_963930695.1 of Labrus bergylta. Lineage (NCBI taxonomy): Eukaryota > Metazoa > Chordata > Actinopteri > Labriformes > Labridae > Labrus > Labrus bergylta. The sequence goes on from NC_089197.1 coordinate 4,966,868, forward strand.
GACGCTTCCTCGGCCACTACCTTGGTTTCCTTTTTACATAAATCCTTTCCTCCCGAGACCCTCAAGTGACAAGTGAAAGAGAAACTATACTATAATGTAATAACATACTTTTCTTACATCAAACACATGCACATACGTTACCCACACACCTCCTTAATGTGAGGGTAAAGCTCAGCCAGTAGGCTACTTCCAACAGACCCACATAGCTTTTACAGACGGCCATTTGAAGGTGTAATACTTACATCCCTGTTGCGCCTTGGGGCCAAGTTGTTCCACCCCTGATCCGCCATTGGAGATAGTGACAGAGGTGAAATTCGGGGGAATGAGCTGGTGAAACGCTGAGAAAACACAGCGCTGTTCGGCTGCATATGTGAACACGTACAGCTGAATTTCTCACCCTCACTTTACCCAGAATTATTCCTTCCATGTTCCAGGTGAAGTCGGGCTCAGCTGATGTGTGAACGCAGCTTATTGGGGATTTTTATAACAGGGTTTTAATTTCTCAAAATAATTTAAATTTCAAGTCACTCTGTAATAGACAGAGCGGACATTCAGGACATTGAAATGTATTCGGCCTTTGAGACAATAGACGTCTTGAGTTGTATGGTGTGAAAAGCTCAGGTGTTGTAACTGTAATCAATTTCCGTGTCTGGTTTCAGTAAAGGACACTGGTGCATGGCTCACTGTGAAAATAGAACAACACCATCGATAATGATGTTAGCCACACATCTGCTTTTCTGCTATGCCAAGTCAAAATATCTCTAATGAATATGAGTCTCATCTTTTAATCCATACTGGAAAGATAAAGACACCTCAGAAAGTTCAAACAGACCAGGAGCAGCTACTTGAAGAGCTGGGTAGGAGGATGTGCGTCTGCGGCTGTGGATCAGTGGTAGAGCCGGTCGTCTCCGAACCAGAGGGTCAGGGGTTCGATCCCCAGTTCCTGCTCCAGTCTTGCCCACTCTATCTTGAGGGGCCAAGTTGCTCCCTCCGCTTCATCAGCGGCGTGTGAATGTGTGTGAATGGGAGTGAGTGTGTAGGTGTGACCTGCAGTGTAAAAAGTGCTTTTTAAAAGAGACTAGAAAAGCACTCGGAGCTAAGACTGAGCATGAAGAAAACACAAAAAGAAAAGGTGAATCTTTTCAATTATAAACCTCATGTTTTAAAACTGCAAAACTTCCTCATGCTTCAAACCCACAAACTGGAAGTTTGAAAAATCGCAATTATGCGGGAAAACTTGTGGATGAATGGTGGAGTCGGTCGTCTCTCAACCAGAAGGTCTGGTGTTCGATCCCCAGCTCCTGCAGCTTCATGTCCGATGTGTCCTTGGGCAAGACACTTAACCCCAGGTTGCTCCCACTGCTTTGTCTGTGGTGTGTGAATGTGAATGAATGGGATTGGTCAATATTGATGGACACTTAACATAGCAGTGTATCCTCCACCAAACATACAAAGTGTAACAGTTTGGGTCCACACCTCTTGGTAAATGGTGTTTTGGAGAACGTTGGACACAGCAAGTTTTGGACAACCGCACGTGTCTGGGGTTTCCACAATGCTCGACATTTATTACAAACTACAAATTAACCAAATCATGGTTGTACGGCTACTTTACTACTTGGTGTCCACACAAACCCTCACGATGAGTTGAGATGCGAAATGAAAGTTCATCCGTTCATGGCAGAAGCGCTGCTCAAACTGAATTCAAGACTAAAAAACAAGAAGCCGTCTGGTGACGTCACAGTACGTCTTAAAGGTACATCACACATTTTTAACTGTTACAATTGACACACAAAGATAGAAACATCCATTACACATAAAAGGATCCAGAGAGGTTTTGATTAAAAGCAACAGGGACAAGAAGAGATCTTTGAATGAGCTGCAACGCACCTAAACACGGCTTCAGCTTTTCAGCTGTTATCTACAGATGAACAAAATCTATTTCTCAGACCATTACATTTTTTTGATTGCTATTGGGTTTTGCAAAACAACTCCTTCAGTAATTATAAAGAGCATCCAAACTTAATTGCGTGTCAGTAGTGTGTGTGTTAAAACTGTGTACATTTTTCAGCCTTTATAATTGCAGCTTTTCTTTTTCCCTGGGTGTCCTGAGTGGAGCTCCTGTGAGTGAATCTGTGGCTCATCAGGCGGTGCTGCATTTAATTGAAGTAGCCACAAGAGGGAGGCAGACACACATTTCAAACAGCACAAACGTACATCAAGAGTCCCTGAGCATTTTAACTTTAACACACACGTGTATAAATTTCACTTTAAGGGCACTTCAGGGTTTCTAGTGGCCCCAAAACAATCACCAACCCTTCACAAACACACAGAGATCGACTGGAAATTACAAACTTTTTAATGGACACTGTGCTGTTGAACTTGCACATTTGAATATATGGGAGAAGAGCCGTCATTGCCCGTGTGAGAGTCAACGTTACACTTCACAAATAAGTCAATAAAATATTAATGAGTAAGAGAAGAGAAAACTAAGTCAGCCTGTGACATTCAAGTGTCTGCTGATATACACTGGAGCAGCTTGTTTACATGTGATTGTGGCACGGCCCTGAGGGAGGTCTGGCCTGGTTCTGACTGCGCTCTGCTCGAGCAAACAACCCCACTGGCAGCGTCAACATACACACAAGAAACTAACCTCCAGAGGCAAACAAGTCCAGATCTAGGCTGCCGGTTAACAAGAACTCCATCACAGAGCCGGTTTCATCATGATTTAGTTTTGAAAAAGAACCAAATGAATGTTTTATAAAAAAAAGTGGCTCAAAGAGCAGGGATTATTATGAAAGGCCGGTCTTAGATTAACAAAACAAAGTAAACCATGATTGATCTGTTTCATGAAGCAATCTCTAATGAGCTGATGTGACTTAATGTGAGCAGACAAAGTCGAGTCTGATGTATCTGATAGCTTAAAAACAAATCAATCAACCGATCACATTTTTTCTGTACTGCTCAATCAGTACAAAAGTTTCACAGGACTCTCTACATAAAGAGCATGAGTAGACTGTACTCTTCATTTCTGAGAGAGACCTGACGTTTATCCACCCTGAGGAAACATTTGGCAACAGAATAAAAAAACCTCCTTTAAGAGGCAGAAACCTCGAGCAGATCCAGACTCAACTCACAACTTCTGCCAAGAAGAAGGGTGATCAATGGAGGGAGAGGATAGAAAGACAAGACCTCAGTCATTAAGTGACTATCACATTGATTTTACAGAGAAGGAAACTGATGTTGACTGATGTGTGTACGACAGATTTTTTGGTGTCTGCACCTCAAACAAGGTGGGTGAGCAAAACTACTACTGTATAGTACATTTAAAAACACTTGGTGACAAAGTGCTTAACAATCACAGGATTTAAGACATTCAAAAGTGAAAAAATACATGTAAGGCACGACTCAAACCAAGCAGCACTAATGAGGCAGAAAAATTACGTTTAAAAAATCCTGCTGTTCATCAAGTGTCCACTAGAGGCTGTCTGCAGAAGCACAGGAAGTCACATACACACCCATTCTAAAAAGCCAGTTTTTACAGCAGACATGAACATGTTAACAGCCTGGTACAAAAAATAAATGAAGTCTGGTTAGCTCATGTCTCTTTGGGCACACACCAGGGGGGTGATAACTCATCCGTTAAGTATTTCATAAAGGAAAAGCGTTATTCACAATAAGGCGTGTAGCTGACCTGATTGACAGGGGGGCGTGGTGTAACATGTTGTCAGGAGGCTTAAAACCCGCCTCGGCTCCAGCTCTCAGCCTGTCTTGAAGTTGACTGAAAGTTAGGCTGAGACAGGATCTCCATGGTGACAGCCATCGATGGGACTGCAAAGCCCCCCCTGCAGTAACAGACGGGTGACGTCACTCAGGCTTCATCCGTTAATATTCACAGTCTAGGCATCAAACGTCAAACAAAGGCAAACCTAAACACAGGACGCTGTTTGAGAGTTACATGACGGCTTGTCTGTACAAATGAGTTTTTAGACGCTTCGTGAAGAAGTCCAAAGATTCACAAAAGTGATCTCTTGTGGGAGTTTATTTCAGAGGGTGGGGGCTTGAACAGTTAAAGCGTGAGCCCCTTTTGTTTTCCTATAACAGTACGGGTTACATAGAAGGCCAGGATTAGATCATCGGAGTGGACGAGAAGCTGAATTTGAAAGGAGGAGTTTGGACATGTAACTGGGGGGTGAGGCCGCAGGAATTAGCAGGATCATGTAATTTATTCTGTCTATTTAGTTTAAGTCGATGGAGGGGCGCAGGAATGGAGGAGATATAAAACAGAAGGCTGGCAGAAGTTTAATCTGGTAGCTTCATTTTGAACTAAACTATTAAGACTTAATTGACTGAGGCACGGCAAGAAGGTTCCTGGTTCAAATCCCCCATTGGGCAGGGCCTAGTCTGTGTGATTTTGGCATGTTCTTCAAGAAATTATTTTAAACTCTTATCACATTTATAAATAATTTCAGCCACGTTTGATTCAGCTACAAGTTCAAATATGGTCCGGCCACTTGTTTCCAATTCTAGATGTATAGGAGTATTCTTCTGTTTTTGTTACAGTCATATTAATCCAGTAAGACTAACAGGACCGGTCTGGATTGAGTTGAGACTTGATGCTCTTCAATCCGCATTCTCGACCCCTGAGTCAGACGCAAACGAAGCAGCGTTCACTTTTTATCTGGATCTGACTCCACTAACACTGCAGGTCCACTGAAACGCTCTTTTACATCACTGCTGAAGACTCACCTGTTTACATCTGCCTTTGAATGTTTGATTTTTAACTGTAGTGCACTTTGAATAGCTTCCTATATGAAAGGTGCTGTATACAGAAACTTGCTAAACGTACCAGTTTGGTCACGTTGGGGGCTTGAAGGGGATTTCTCTGTGTAATTGCAAAGCTTTTGCACTTTGACCTCAGGTGATGATATACTCACATTAAGTTGAAGAACATTTAGTTTCTGGCAGGAAATGCTCATGAGCTGTGTTCAGGTGTTTAGGGGTGCAGGTTAAAAAGACCCAACATGAATAAAGTGAGATAATATATATGTAACATTTGTTAACAAAGACATTTCGTTTGAAATGTTGAATAGACTAATTCTAGATATATGATATTGATGGATTTTGCAGCTTTGTGTTTTTAGTCAAATATATTTGAAAACAACTTTGAAGGTCATTGGGCAAGTGCTTTTAAACTTTAAGCATCCATTCCTTACATCGCTTTAGATTGATTCACTTTCAGTAAAAAGTGTATCTCTGTGTGATAATTAGGAGAATTCATAGTGACGGCATCACACTGACATCTAGTGGACAAAATCCAAAATGCATCTGTGATTTCCTGAGAAACTGTCCACTGAGTCACTGAGTCAGAGTCACACTCCAGCGTTACGTTTAAACACTGATACCACTCGTGGATTTGATTGCCAAAGATCTCCTCAACTACCAGAGAAAATCTTTAGCACCAAAAGTTTCTTATCCTGGAGTCTGAACAATTCTTATTCCCCAATTTGAGCCTTCACTTACCACTTTGTAAATACGACCCAGTCTTGTTTCCTCTTGTGTCTTTAAGGGCTCATCAGACACATTTTCACTTCAATGACAGAAACATTCATTTGAATAGTTTTACAAGTTCTTGTGTTTATGCTGTTTTAGCAGAATCTCTAAAGATGTAGCTTCATACTTAACGTGTTGTTTTGTATGACAGCCCTGGATTTACTTTACTATTCTTCTAAGAACAGCAAATATTATTTCTGTGACACATGGTCATGCACTGAAGAGGTTATCTTATTTTGAATGTCACTGGAATCTTTAATTAATGGAGAAGTCGAGACAACCTACGTTTTATAATTTCACACAAACAACACCTGCTTTGAAATGTTTCACTGAGATTCAGTTACCACAACAGGTGATCCTTGCAATAATGACGAAGTGAAACTGAGAATAGAGAACATCATCAGGTGCAACCAGCTTAAGGAAACAAAGGAATACAAGGTTCATGCTCAATGTGTGACACTGCACCTCAGGAGGGACAGAGTTTATCCATCTTAGAGGAAAGAAAGGACAATTAAAGTAAGTCTATAAATATACATAGGCAGCTGTAAATATGTGTATATTCTATATAAATAAAAGTATCTCTGGTTAAACATTTAAGAAGTTCCTGATAAATCTGAAAGAATCAAAAATCCGAGCCCTTCATCAAAAGCATCTTTTGAAATATAAAGCTTGCATAGCACATTTCTAGTCTTCAGATTACCCAGAAAGGCGTTTTAAAAACCACAGATCTGAAACAAGATTGTGCACGTTTCTAAAAAAAAGTTCTGAGACAGTCTTTAATTGAAAATATGTAGCAGCATTTTATTTTAAAAAGTCAATAGATTTCTTACATTTTGGCAGTGGGGAAAAAAAAAAAAAACAATCGGGATAAAAAATAAAAAGTTAAATACAATCAACATTTTAGCTTCAGAAGCCTGGCTGGTTCACTCGTCCATTCAGGTAGCCAAGCTACTGGTCCCTAAGCAAAACAAAGCCATGCTTTCTCCAACAAAATGGTAAGAGTAGAACGAGCAACAACACACACACGTACACACACACGTACACACTTCCCCCCCCTCCATCATACAAAGCCCACTTTATAGCAGCACATAGAGTCACATTCGACCCTAGGAATAGTTTTTGGGCAAACAAGGCCACTAAAAGATAAATCAGCAACCCTCCCTGTTTCATCACACACAGAAAAAAAAACAAAAAAAAACACGTAGAGACTCTCACGTCTGAACTATTTGGCCTCTGCATAGAAAACAAAACAAAAGCAACCAGTTTAATGAAGGTGTGGTTGATAATTCATGCACGCGTTTGGAACCGCCATGCCATTCAAAAACAAAAAATCTCCTCTGGAGCCGTCTGATCCCAAAACGACCCGCTCCTGACGTGTTTCATCCATGAAGGTTAAATAGGGGACATTCCTGCAGAGATATTTCCTCACTGTGTGGAAGCCTCAAATGTTAGCCAGTCGTTGTCTGCTTCCACCTCAGCGACGTTTAAAAGCACCTGGATCCTCGTAATCAGAACATCTTTAAAAAATGAGAAAAGTACAGTTTCCATCGAGGCGTTGTGTCCCGAGCACTGTGGAGGCGTCGCAGACGAGAGTTCATTCTCCACTTTCAGCTGAGACGCAAACATTTCATTAAGATTTCTTGTCTTCTTGTTGCTAGTGAGTCGGCTCCTCTACTGTGGAGCCAACCGCTGTGGGGATGGCGTGCGCATCCTGGGCCTGATTTTCAGCACCGCATCGTCCACTCTGACCAACTCTTCCATTTTCTCACTGCTCAGGGGCGGAGTCAGGACTCCTGACGGGACAGGACAGCTTTTGTGTCGCTCCAGCTCCTCATCCCGATACGAGTAGGCCTTTTCCTGTGAGCAGCAGAAAGGACACGTTTGTTAGAAATGTTAAAATCAGACGCTCACGTTGATGTCTTCAAGTCTATAAAAGGCTCCGTCAGTCAAGGCTAAATTTGAGGATTTTTCATCAGCTTATTAAACACTTAGTGCTCTCCCCTTTCAAGGTTGTCAAAATGTTCCACACTTTACGATTCCACATGTTTTAAAATGTTAGTCTCCGTTATTGTCATGATCTTTGTTGGGTTTTTTTTTTAAGATTTATTTTTGGGCCTTCTGTGCCTTTAATTGAGAGATAGGACAGTGGACAGAGCCGGAAACCAGGGAGAGAGAGAAAGAGAGAGAGAGAGAGAGAAAGAGAGAGAGAGGGGGGGGGGGGGGGGGGGGAACGACATGCGGGAAAGGAGCCACAGGCCGGACCTGAACCTGGGCCGCCTGCCTGGAAGACTACAGCCTCCACACATGAGGCTTTCAATTGAGCAGCCGATACAAATCAACTTACTATAAACTGGGTCAGTTAGAATTCTTAAAAATGTTATTTTTATTCCCTGTATTATCCAATAAAAGTCTGTAGCTTTACGTCTCAGGTGAGCTTACTGTGATACAAGTTAAAATTTATACGCCAGTCTGTGTCTCTTCAACTGAAAAAGACGTGCATCCTGTCTCCATGACAACAGTCTGTTGACAACTGCCGCCACACGATCCATAAGAGACAAAAACACAGGGAATCTCATACATTTGGAAAAGAGTCCAGGTGACACTGCCTTCCTTCAAAATGTGGAGATTTTCTACTCAGAGCGGTTCCCTTCGTGAAAGTTACAATCTCACACTGTTTCCGTTATACTTCAAATCCTCTCTCACGTACCAGCCATGTCATGTAGGAAGCGTGGATCTGGATGTTGTGCAGGTTATCTGCGGGGATTCCTGGGAACGTTTTCATCGTCGACCCTCCGACCTCACGCAGAGCTTTGGCAAACGGCACCATCCACCTGACGCACTCCTCCAACTCCACCCTCTTCAGAGCTGCAGGACGAGAACGATGGATGAAGTGAGAACTCAGGGAAACAAAAGGGAAGTCTACTGTATGTTTGATAAAACTCATGGTACAAAGAGTTTTATTTATTTATTTACCTGAGACGTTCTCCACCAGCTCGAGGGAGGAGAAGTGAAACAAGGCTGACGCAGCGAGTACACCGTTAGAGAACTCAAGGCAACGCACATCAAGCATACACAGGTCCAACAACTGTGAAATAAACAAACAAAAAGACAGTTTTTAATGATGGTTAAGAATCATCACTAGGTGTGAGTAAGTCAAAGATCAGCCCGCCAAACACACGGTGGGTTCACACATACACAAAACTCCTGAAAATGTTCCGACATGTCTTTGGACTGGCTGCAGGTGTGAAAGAAAACAACTAAACTTTTTTTAAAGACTTTACCAGGAACTGTTCCTGACAGCCCGCTTGTAAAATGTCCACGTGAAGTCAGGTTGGGATGATGAGGTTTGAAAATGTCAGGAATTGTTTGAGTGGCCACCTTCAGTGTCTTGTTTTGTAAAAAAACAAAATGAATGAACGATAAACGCAGGCTGATTCTGTCCTCATTGCAACTTGGAATGTTTACGCAAAAGCTGCGTCCAATAAAACACTAAAAAGTTGGAAAACACGCCATCATTACCAAGAGTGCAGCTGCTGCCATGCTATATCACCAAGACCTAAAATGTTTGAAAATTCACCTTCAAAAGAAATCAGGGGCATGCTGTTCAGTAAATAAAACTTGTGGAGGGCTGGACTGACTGAAAGACTTCATTAAAGTCAAAGAGTGACCAGCACTCACGGGCAGCGCTGATTACCGTTCTGTAGCTTTAAAAATGTATCTTCCTTACATGCACTCTGTGAGAAGTTACACACACTAAGATTTTTTCACATAGTCCACTGCACAGCTCCTACATTGCACCTTTTGTACATTGTGTTATTTTATATATTGTAATATCTTCTTATTCTGTATTATTCAAGTTGTTGCTAGTTCTGCTTTATTTCCTTGTTAATTGTTTAGCACCAACACATCAAGTCAAATTCCTTGTATGTGTAAATGTACTTGGCAATAAACCCAGATTCTGAACAAGGAGGAGTGCAAACTCCACACAGTGAAAAACAGAGCAACAAATCTGCACTTTGCTGAATGCAGCAAAAGTCATCAAGCAGGAAGACATTTGAACCCTTTTCTCTCTAAGACACTCCCAAAGACAGAATGAGTCTTATAAACACGATTTTACAATTAGTATTTTCTTCGGAGTTACATTTATATTCAAACTTATTGTCTACAGTTTTGTAACGACACAACATTATTGACAGAGCATATGAACACTTATGAATCTGGACTGGTTTGTGTAGTACCCAAACATTGGTGGGTTCTCTGTTTAACCTTTCAGATTTGTTTTAATGACACAGACCTCAATCCTCCTCCTCTAAGGTTCAGACACTTATTGGACTAACATGAAGATATGAAGGGATGACAAACCTCTGCGATCTGAACGAAGGTCTTCTGAGGGTAACGGGGGATGAGCAGCTCGTCGCTCTCTTTCAGGTAGGCCACCTGCATGTAAACATTGAGCCAGGAGACGGGAGTCTGAGGGCTGAGACTCCACTTCAGCTCCTGCAGAGACAGAGAGGAAGACGAGGGGGCCGTTGGTGATGGAGAAGGGAAACCAATAACCAACAGCAATAAGACGTGTAAGGTTGTTATCAATCTCCTGATACTTCTTTGAAACAATACAATCGCAGTTTTAATTATTAAAAGTACCGAAAAAGAACCAAAGAAAATAAAAACTACAGATCTTTGGTCATGTTTCTAACCTAAAGCTGCCTCGAGGAAGAGAGAGAAAGAGTAACGATGGTCCGTTCAAAAGTTCACAGGTTGGTAAATACTAAAATACTGACAGTCACAAGGCTTTCTGGGGTCCCCGAGATGAAAAGGTGACACTGATGTCTCTTACAAATGGACCAGAGAACTGAGGAGATGAAACTGTCGAAATTACACCAAACATTGCCGATGTATTGTGCAGGAGTTTGCCTACATGTCTGGTGTTTAAAATCAAGAAACTACCCAACATAGGGTACCTAGAGCTTCTGTTTCTGTTGCCGTGGTATCTGAAGAAGTATTATTGTGACAACCCTGATACGTCCTGGATAAACAAGCAGTGTGTATGTGTGTGTATGCTCTTCACCTTCATAATTATGACTTCCATACTGACGATCTCGTCTTCATTGCAGGCTTCGTCTGTGACGTAGGCAAACTGGTAGATCTTAGGTGGATACATCTCCTGAGAAGAGGCAAAAACACGAGACGACCATTTAACTAACGGGTTAATTAGAAAACACGGAGAGGAAGTGGAACTAGGATGATTTTCACAAAGCAAACTGGTGATGTACAGACGGTGTAGATTCAGATCTTACCTCTACTTTAGCAGCGATGAAGAGGCAGGTGATGCCGATGAGCTGCAGCGTTGATTTGAAGACGTTTGTCTGCGTGGCCATGAAGCGGTCGAAGTAGTCCTGAGCCAGGTGGTACGTCTCTCTGTGAAGTTTGTACACCTCACTCACCTGAAAAAACATGCAAACAGAGAGGACACCACTGCATCAATGTGACATCACACAAACAACATGTAGGTTTACGTGAATCAAATCAAAAGAGGTTCACAATAACGTGTTGATGTGGAGGAGATCATCTCACAGCACGGAACAAAGACTGCCTTCTTCAAGGAGGAGAAGCTAGGTGTCATGTGTCTTTACAAACAAACAACATGAAGACCTCCTTCACCATCAGTCACTTTTTATACACGACAGTCTTCTTCATTTTCACCGTAAGGCCTTCTTATAATCCTTGTTTCATGTTTTATTTGTTTTACTGTTAACTTTAGCCAATCTCTGTCTCCGTTGTTCCTCTTTTCTCTGTTTATTGGATGATTGCTGCACTGTTTTATTTTTTAATGCTTTTTTTAAAAATAGGATTTTATTGTTGTGTATTTGAATGTTGGGATTTTTCTTTTTTCCGTAAAGCACTTTGTGATGTTGGTTTTGATAAGTGCTTTATAAATAAACTTTATTATTATTTAGCTTAAAGTTAAACATCCAAGTTTGATTCTGCACTCTCTGTGCGAGTGGACAACTCTGTTGTGAGCATTTAGTTACATGTACACTGGTCTGACTTTGCAAATCTGTAACAATTCTAGCCAAAACCAGAGAGAGATGGACTTCTCTGCGACTGCACGAAGCTTTAATCGACTTCTTTGTGAGACTGAGCCAATGAGGTGAAACTTTACATTGTAAAGAACAGTTACTTTTACTGAAAGTATTGCACAAAACGAAAGCACGGAAACACACCTGTAAATGAATGCATCAAATAAATGTACAGAGAGCTCAATACACCTTTATCTTCATCACCATTATTTTGAGTTGAAGCATCAGGAGGAAGCTAACAGGCTTTAGAGGCTAGCTACATGCTAGTGTTAAGCACAGTGTCTAAAGTCTTGATGCAGGTGAAGTATGTTATCACTAAACACCTCCTCCACATTCAGGCAGAAGGCTAAAGGTCACAGGGGCGCTGCTAAAATCTGCAGTCTGAACAGGAATTCTGAGTCCACCTTCAAGGCCCCGACACACCACGCACACGGCAAAGAACTACGAAGGCCGATTGTGGCGACGCCTCACGTCTTGGCCAAAAAGTTGCACTTGAACACACCGCAAAGACTTCAGCCGACGGCCAACCACCACGTACGTTCTGCTCATGCATGAGAGGAAATAACTCTCAATGCCAGCAGGGCGCGGTCGGCCGTTGTTATGATACAAGATGATAATTTTCACACCGCTGTCGGTCACCACTCGTATTATAGGTCGCCTACTAATGGAGAATAATGTCTGATGAAAAGTTGAAACTGGCGCTGGCGTTGTCAGCTCTTGGTCTTTTAGTGGAAAAAGAAAAGAAGAGGCCGAGGAGACAAATAAGGAGAAACCGCACTAATGGGTGAAAGCATGGATACTACAGAGACATGCTCAAGAGGCTTGTCGTGTCGAGAGCTGGAGATGAATGAAACCTCAGAACAGGTTCCTCTCACTGAGCACCGACTGCATCGACATGTCGAATTGGTTGAAAAAAGGAAGACGGGAAACTATTTTTAAAGTCAGAGAAACAAAACACAGCTACACGATTCAGGGAATGTGACTGTATGGTTTGTGATTATAAAAATAAATACATTTAAAGTGAGACATGCTACACACCTCCATGAGCCAGTCCAGAAGGATGGCCCTCATCTTTGGTTGCAGATGAGGATGTTTGTCCATCATGTGCACGTCTCTGGTGTACGTCTTGTCCTTCTCCAACATGTTGTTCCACACCACGTCTTTACTGGCCCAGCTGATGAAAACACACACAGAAGACACACAAAGGTGACTCTTCTCATCTGCTAAGTGACTTACAGTTTTTAGGAAACACAAAGAAAGCACCAAATTAAAGAACTTTTCAATACCGACTGGAGAGATGAAGCAAATTAGGAAGAATGAGAAAAATGAGTCGTTACCATACTTTATAAGAATACACATATTTCTGAAGATAAACCAATATTTAAAAGCGATCATCTAATATTGACTATAACTGACCCTTTGTTTTTGATTTACCACGTCCCTTCAAAGACCTCTGACACATTTTCTGCAGTTTGTTTAGCTCCAAATAGTCTCAATAGTCTTCTTACTCCAGTTTGCGATTCACAGATTTCTAACCAGTTGTTGCTCACAGAGCTTGGTGACATGAAGTACACTGGGACACAAACAAGCAGAGAGCCGTTTACTCTCCTTTCGTACAATGTACGATTGAAAGCAGCTATGACACTAATTAAAGCACAAAAGTCTGCATCATGTTAACCTATAAAGCATTTCTTACCCCGTCTAAAGACTAACGATCATTTTGTCCAAACTGTCTGAGTAACTTTTGTAAAACAAGCTGATTTATGTCACACAACTTTGTTTTCTTTCACTATAAATTAAAAACAGACGTGTCAATCAAATTAAATCAGTTCCATACATTTTAACCAAGCTGCAGTGAACTCTTTGCGCATTTTCATTTAATGTAAAGGTATTAATGTTCTTAAGACACTTCCATTGGTGCTTTAATTCAAAATCAATCACAGAGTCTAAAAACCATTTTCCCTACGTTTCTAAGCTCAGCCGTCATCGTGTCTTTGTACATTCATATTGATTTGGCAATGGGCATTATTTTGGTTGTCCCAGTCTGAATTAACATTACGTTTCAGAAGCATGGCACAGCAGGAGCTCCACACACACAGCGCTGCTAAACTGTAAATGGATTTGAGCTTGTATAGGTGAGACTTTTCTAGTCTTCTGACTAATCAACGTGCATTTACACCGCAGGTCACACCTACACATCCACACACTGATGTAAAGTCAGTATTAACTCATCCATTCATACATCAACACACCGCCGCCCAAGCAGTGGGAGCAACTTGGGTTAAGTGTCTTGACCAAGGACACATCAGACTATACCAACTGATCCACAGCCGCCCTGTTACTACCTCTGAAGACCTACAGAGGGAGCCAGTGCTATTGAAGATGGAACATCAAAGGGGCATACATTTTGCGGCTTGAAACGTCTTGAACTAGGTCATCAGAGTCTTCAACACAGCAGGACTCACCACAGCGCAGGAAGTGGGGCACAGTGCACAGGGGTCTTAAATATGTTGTTAAAGTTGTAGTGAGGGAATCCAGCGTTTATCAGGGAGACTGGCTGGTCTTTTTCCTGGTCAGGTGTGGGGATCCCCCTGTGTGGACTCGTGTGTCCGGCCTCAGGACTCCAGTCCACCTTCACGGGACAGAGAGAGGACATGGAGAACATGTTAGGTTGAGCTTATTGTAAAGAAACACAGAAAATACAAAAGAAGAAAACAAGAAAATTGTATATTTTTTTGTTTTTAAAGTGCCAAAGATAAAATAGAAACACTGTCTAAATTTAAAAAAATGATCATGTTTTGGATCTGATACAAAGCCAATGTGTTTGTTCAATTCAGACAGGGTGCTCTCTCTCTCTCTCTCTCTCTTTTGCTCCCGGCAGAGTTACAATATGTGTGACGATCTGATACATGAAGGCCAATCTTGACACAGCTCGTGTCTTTCATGGACATGCTGGACCGCCGTAAGTCAGACTATTGCAAACTCCTAATTTGATATTTTTGAAGATGAGAGTATTCCAGCGCACGCCAGCATTGTTCAGATTTACTTTAAAGTTTATGCATAGAAAAGATTTGTGCATTTTGCATCATGGCTTTGGAGAGCGAACACGAGGAAGCCACTTTGCATCAAACTTTAAACCAGTTTATTTTACGCCTTCATTAGAAATAGGACAGTGGATAGAGTCAGAAATGAGAGAGAGAGACAGATGAATGACAGAATGACGACAGAGAGAGGAATGACATGCGGGAAAGAGGCCACAGGTTGGACCCGAACCTGGGCCGCCTGCTCGGAGGACCCCAGTCCCGATTCATGCACACCAACCACCAAGCCACCGACACCCCTATGCATTAAACTTTAAAGTCAATTTAAACAATCCTGATGTGTGCTGGATTACTCTGAACTTGAAAGCTGTCTGTTCCTGGTCTAACTACACGCTTGGTGAGTAGCACAGCTGTGCACAGGGAACCATCTGTTCTGATATTCTTTAAGAGATTACATCAAGCTCTTGGGCTGATTTGAGAGACCTGTAATCCTACAAGAGTTACACTTTTCATTCAGGAAATTTGATTTCCACAACTCTTCAACTTGTGTGAAGATTTTGTTGACACTCTAAATAAGTGAAGTTCTGTTTTCATGGTATAAACCGAGTGACGTTAAAGTTTGTAATCAACATGTCAAACAAAACCTACCTCACAATCCCGCTGCTTCTTCTTCGTCATCTCTGCTACCTCTTCGTCTAGATCTTGCAAATACTGAAAGAAAGAAGGTGGGAAATGATTATTGTATGTGAGTCAGTTCACAAACATTACAGATATAATTTCTTTCCAACAGGTGAAGTTCTGAAGGAGAGCCCGTATCCTGTCCCCTTATGTAAAAAGCCTTAAAACATTCAAGTCAATTCATGCAACATCAGCTGCAGACATTACCATACCATTTAATAAACATACAGAGTGTTAATATGAATGAGCCAACAAGTAGAGAAAAGAAAGGAAAACAAGCATGAAGTGTCTTAGTAAGGAAGTGGGCTTCCAGACGAGCTTCAATGCTTTTACTGTTAGCTATGAAGGTTGAACTTTTCCAAACCACGTTTTAAACTGAAGCAATCTCAAAATATTGCCAACGTATTTTTGCAATGTAGACAGTGTGCAGGAGCTTGCCTGCAATGTGTGCTAATTAAAAACAAGAAATACCCCTCATAGTGGGCACCTGGGACTTCTAGTTTAGTCATACTGGTATCAAAAAAGGAACCAGTGTTGTTTGATTTTTCACTGCTATTGTAGGAAAGTTTAAATTCTGGGATCATGATGATAACCTTATTATTAATTACTGCCAGCGCTGCACTCCCCCGCTGGATCACCATCAAAACACTGACATATTTTAAGTTTTATTATCTCTTTTTTGTTTTGACTATGAATACAGCTGATTAATGCTTTGATCTTTGTTGAATTGAATTGTATTATAAGCATTAAAATACAAAAGACAAACTGTCATTAAACCTGTCCAACATGTTGCAGAGTGACGACTACAGCATTTGATTTTCCTTTTTTTTTTTCCCACCCTCAAATCCTTCAGTGCTCCCTTGAGTCCTATGGATGGGGCTGTTGTCACCTTTCTTAGTGAGAATTTAAAAAAAAAAAATCAGATTTATTTGTGGGCTTCTTTGTGCCTTTATTGTAGAGACAGGAGAGCGGACGGAGTCGGAAATCAGGGAGAGAGAGAGAGAGCGTGAGGAATGACATGCGGGGAAGCAGCCACAGGTTCGGAGTCAAACCTGGGGCGACTGTAGCCTCTGTACACGGGGCGCACGCACTAACCACTAGGCTACCTGCACCCCAGAATAAATGTTTTATTTATTTAAAAGATTAATTAACTTTATATGACCATGACATGTTCCTTTATGGATGCCAAAACCAAACAGGCAGAAATGTCTCCTCCCACAAACATGACCACCAATCCTCTTAATTTATGATTTTTTTTTTTAAAGCAGGTGTTTTCTTTAAATTTAATTGTCTACCTAGGAACATAGGCCTTACATTTAGGTTAAAAAAAAAAAAGCTACATATGAGAATGAGTTGAGTTTCAGACTGGTTTGTGTGTGAGAGCCTTTCAGACTACTTACAATGGCAACATCTGCCTTCCTCTTCCTCGGTCTTACTGTATTTTCTTTGGTCGCCTCGGCAGCTGCAGACTTTGGTTCTGTTCCTTCCCTGCACCAACACAGAATTAAAAAAAAAGGCATAGTTGTGACTCCCAATGAAACAAACGTGTAGAGATAAAAATGTGGTTAAAATAAGGTTATGTAGCAACAGGCTAACTAGTTTGGCTACGGCTCCATCAGCTCAACTTTTTCGGACTCGTCACCTTTTGGCGAGGCCATAACGTCACTTTAAATCACTGCTTCAGCTTACCTTTTTCCTGGCATTATACTCAGGGGTTAGACGTGTGTTTCAGAGTAAACCTGCGATGAAAAAACACTTTATTTTAGGGTGGGGGGGTTGAAAGAAAAAGACATTCACACACTCCCAACCCCCACTCTGAACTCCCTCCTTCTGACAAAGCCTCAGCTCAATCTGGCGCGGGGAAATGGAAACGGTACGCGATGTTAAAAGTCGCCAAAAAGTAACATACAAAGCGTGTATATTCACGAAACTCAACGACGACACACAGAAGACATTACCTTACACACACAGTGTCGCTTTTAGTTATATTTTAAGAGGCGTCATGGTTATTTTTTCCTTATAACACAGGGACAGCTGGCTTGCCACATAATGGCCGAACAACAGGCAACACTGGGACACCTATTTTCTCTCTGCTCATCATTAAAACACTTAAAAAAATAAAAACACACACACAAGGTCCTTACTAACATAATCGACATTTACTCATGTGCATCTCTGCAAAACATGTAATTCACTAAAGGAGTTGAAAGTAGTTGCAGTCAGATTTAGCTCCAACAAGTTGCAGCAGAAAGTGAAATAACTCGAAAATGATCCACGTTTGGTTTCGTCCACTCACCTCAAGATTGTGCGCTTGAAGTTCACTCACAGATACATTAATTGTGTCAACTTCTCAGGCTGTTGTTCCGATCTGTAGCTGCTCTTTCTGTTTGTGTGTCTGTGTGTGTGTGTGTTTCCAGGCCGGGCTAGCTAGTTCCTCTGAGCTGGCGCCTTGTAGAGAACAGATGACCTGCAGGGAGGAGCGCATTTAATTTGGCGCTAACCCCCTTCAGCTTCAACCCGTCGTTTTTCTGTCTAATTTAACCTCCTGTCACCACATTATCACACCTTGACCTGCCACTGAACCCCAGCGTGCGACACAGGCCGTCCAATGTGCGTTAAAGAAAAGGAAATATGAAGTTTGTAAACTTGGAGGCGTGCCTGCTCGTGGTGACAGCTGCGCGGGGGCGGGGCTTCGGAACAGGAAGTCTCCCGGCACCGCGTGGCCAGTCTGTCAGATGTAAACAAAGCCGCAGTCCCGTGAAATAAGGCTGAATTTAAACATTAAACGAGTGAAATGTTGGGGAAAAAACGGAGCCAAGTTGTTCTTTTAATCACTCATGAAGTCGTCGCTCGCTGTCACCTCAGGCGCGTCGATTATTTAGTAATAAATAATAAAAAGTGTTAGCCGGCGATGCTTCTGCCCGGCGCCCATTTCTTACACGGGTTGCCATATCTAACGACATCCCTCTATTGCAAACACAATACCTTTAACCATAGACAAGCTTTAAGCATTTCTGTTAAGGTGGGAGTTTAATGCTGATGAATGACAACATTGTGGTTTTTTTTTCTGCAATCAATTTGAAACATACTTTGAGGACTTTTAGTGTTTTTGTTTGTTTAACACTGACTGAACTTCGGCCAGTGACATGTGATCCATAAACTTTGGAGGACAAAAAAAAAAACAAGGTGCTCCGTGGTTCCTGCTCTCCACAGAGTCGACATCATGACATTTTTGGAGCTTTTTGGGCGTCTTAAATCCGTGGTTATTGGAATGATTCATGTGAAAGCCTTACCAGGTAAAGTAAAACTGCACCTACCTGTATCCTACTGTTCAGATGTGAAGTTGTAGCTTACTGTGTCTTTAACAAATTAACAGTAACAGTAACACTATCAGGACTTCATTAAAACATCCCATGCATTCAAAATGTTACCTAGGGGAAAGTACACAAAACAGTATATTCCAAAAAAGAAGTAGGCCTACATAAAGCCCCTTTGAGGACTTATTATCTGGCTTTGAAGCAGACTGAACTCACAGAGAATAACCTACAGAAACAAACCCGATCATATAGACAAGATTGATTATTTGTTGTAATTTTTAAGGCCTGTAAAGTTTACTGCAGGATGAGGCAATTTACAGCAATTTACAAACTAACATTTTTACTCAGACTGTAAAAAAATATGGACGTAGTGGCAGAGGCGTCTGAAGCTGACTTTTGGAGCAATCCATGGCAGTTGCCATATTGGAAATGCTATCTCGGACTAACCTTTGTTCAACCTAACAACAGGAAAATGGTTGCAGTTGAGGCGGGCCTTAAGCCTCCTGACAAACAAGGAGCCAGCCTGTCGGTCATATCAGTCGCATCCCTTATTATGAATAACTCGCTGCCTTCCTATCATCAAAATGGATGAGTTTTTAAAAATGATGTGCGGTGACTCAAAGTTAGGTTGAGACAGCATTTCCAACACGGAGACAGCCATCAGTGGGACTCCAAAGCCCCCTGCAGTTACATCACTCAGGCTTCATCCTTTAATATTTATAGTCTTTGGTCATTCCTCACTCTCTCTCTCTCTCTCTCTCTCTCGCTTTCCTGCTCTGTCACTTTTGCAGCCAACCTCAAGTAGACATTTGAGGAACTGCAAATCTTGTTATGCGCTTCCACATTGACTTCATTTTTCACCGAAAGTTTCAGTTTGCATTAACCACAGCAAATATTCATGGTGAGGGATACGTTTGACTTTTAAAACACAGCAGAATGAGATCTTTATTAGACATTCAGGACAAGATCAGCAAAAAGTTAAGAGGTAGCTGTTTGTCCACAGGGGGCGCCAAACTACACACATGTAATGGGATGTAATGCAGGAAAAAGGTCTCTATAAATGTAATACTGTTGTATATTACATTATTGTATTTTTTTTACGCCTGGATTTAAGTGTAAATAGCAATTTGCTGATGCAGCAAGTCTCGGTAATGTTATTGTAAACTCTGTGACTGTTGGTGGCGTAATGGCAAAAACAATGGCTCTCTGTCCCAAACACTCGGACAGAAATTGGGAAAAGGGCTTTTGGGTCCTCTGCACCCTCAGCCTGGAATCTGTTGCAGAATGACTTAAAGCTCAAGGAGCTGGTGTCATGAAATGTGTTTAAATCTAAAATGAAAGCCCTGGAAGCAGATTCTATAGGATGTCAATGTTTTAGCTCGGCTGTTTGAACAACTGATTCCCAGATATGACTCATAGACAGTTCTATTTTTAATCCAGAATATTGTGCTTTGTATATTGTACTTTGTCTCTCTTTGTATTTCCGTCTGTAACTTTGTGTTTTTTGCTGCTGCCTGTCTTGGCCACGTCTCCCTTGAAAAAGAGGTTTTTAATCTCAATGGGACCAACCTGATTAAATAAAATAAATAAATAAATACAACAAACTCGAGCAAAATATTCCAAATTGTTACCTAACTTACTATTGCCTGTACCTGGCCATTCAAATTAACATAGATGAGAAAAATGTCCAATATTCATTTTGAACTGTAGATGAGTCAAAGTGTAAATAGTATTAAACAGATATTGCTCAGGTTAAATAAAGATGTGCACAGGAAATGGTTTTAGTTACATAGCACATCTTCAAACTTACGAGCTATTATTGTGATGCATCGTTGTCTAATCTAATGTATTGTGATTACGTCCCTCGTCCCACTCAGGCACCCCCCTTGGTTGTATGAAAATGTCCCAAATCACAGAGGAAGCGTGCAGGGAGGCAGAAATCTACCGCGATGCAGGGATTGTGAGTTATCCGACGTTGTCTGAACCTCTCACATATTGGACGTCAGTAACCACGGCTTTAAACCCGCTCTTTTTTTTCAGGATGGTTTGATCATTGAGAACATGCACGATATCCCGTACTCTTTCTCTGTGGGGCCTGAGGTGTGTGCCTGTATGACTGCAGTGTGCTCTGCTGTGAGGGGGGTCTGTCCGTCCCTGCCCCTCGGAGTCCAGATACTGTCCTCTGCGAACCAGCAGGCCCTGGCTGTAGCTCTGGCTTCAGGTTCTTTCTGGGGTTTTTTTACATACATTTTTGTGTTTTTGTGATGTGTATCATTCTTTAATCAGCTGCAATCTAAGCTTTTTAAGGACAGAACCAGGGAGGCCTTCAATCAGGTTTAATCAAAAGCAGCCAAATTATAAAGCACTCTTTCTATCAAACAATACAGCAGCTGGTCACCCTCTCTGATTTCAGATGTATTTTTCAGTGTCTGTTTTTCTGCACACTGTTGTTCAAAGGTCATACGTTCACTTGTATGTGACACAGGTAAGTCCACCTTGGTGTTACAATGTTTTGTTTTTGGTCACAGGTCTGGATTTCATCAGAGCTGAAGGTTTTATTTTTTCCCACGTGGCCGATGAGGGCTTCCTGAACGCCTGTGCCGGAGACCTGCTGAGATATCGAAAGCAGATCGGAGCTGAGCATGTGCAGATCTTCACTGACATCAAAAAGAAACACAGGTGAAATCATCGTCCTAACAATTCAGAACCGGAGGAGCCCCTGATAGTGCCTATAAATGCTTCACATAGAATCACTCCTATTAAACTGATATTAGTACAAATGAATACAGTCCCATCCTGCTTGTCAATGATGATAAGTAGGAATAGTAGAACAATATAACGTAGAGAATAAGATGTCTTTCGATCCGTCAGTTGCCTCAAAATGAATTACCTTGACCTTGTTTTCCAACTGAGCCTTTTCAAGTTTGCGAATTTTAAAATTTTCAGGTTAAGCAAATCAAAACGTGGGCGTGTATTCATCACACTGCTGGAAGTCAAATCATCCTCTAGTTGAATCATTTCAGTGCACAGCCTGTTAAAGGAGAACCGTCTAAACTGTATTACTGAGGAGTCTCACCCAGAGGATCAATAAACGACCGGCAGTCAGACCAGATTACATTTACAAATAGATCCTTTGGGGCTGTGATGACCTTGCAGTGATGTCGTGCTCCATGCAGGCGGCCCCGGGTTCAAATCTGACCTGCAGCTCCTTTTCATGTCATTCAACACTCTCTCTCCCGATTTCCTACTCTCTACCCCCTCCATAACATAAAAGTCTAAACAAACACATTTCTAAAGCGGTCATGACATAGCAGTCAAAAACTGTTTGCTATTCCAGGTTCACACTTGACCTAGACAATGATGTTCCCGTCTTTAAAACCTCAGATCAGAGACACCCACAGTACACTCAAAACAGGACACGTTGGTGTTTGCAATTTTGAAATAATAAACATAATGAAATCTGAAGTTTTGATTGACAACTTTTAAAGTTTCTTCCAAATGTCTCCTCCTTTGCAAATGGATGTTTCCTCTAACTCAAGTGTCCACAGGAGACAGAAAGTGTTCTCTGTCCTCAACAGTCTATGTGAAATGAGGGTAATGCTAAAAGTGTAGCTCCCAATTAAAGCTTGTAGAAATCTGACTTGAAAAGGTTAAATGTATTAACAAAATCTGGATGAAAAGAGCTTCATGACTAATAGAAAACACAGTTCTAAAAGTCTGATGTCGTGTGTGTGTGTGTGTGTGTGTGTGTGTGTGTGTGTGTGTGTGTGTGTGTGTGTGTGTGTGTGTGTGTGTGTGTGTGTGTGTGTGTGTGTGTGTGTGTGTGTGTGTGTGTGTGTGTGTGTGTGTGTGTGTGTGTGTGTGTGTGTGTGTGTGTGTGTGTGTGTGTGTGTTCTCAGCTCCCATGCGCTGACATCAGACGTGAGCATTGAAGAGACGGCGCGGGCCGCAGAGTTCTTCCTCTCAGACGGACTCATCATCACAGGGACGGCGACAGGAGTGCAGGCTGACCCGAGGGAGCTCCGAGGTAACGCCACAAAGAACACACACTTTACACAATCCACAGTCACATGGTGACGGCTTTGAGCGTGCATTGCACTTACGTATGTATTCAAAATGATCTTAATCATTGAACTCTTTAATGCCTTGAAGTACTTAATTTAAAATGAAATAGAACTGAGAAAAGGAAGTAACACCCAAAAAGTATCTCAGAGTTTAGTTCCCCCTTCTGTCCACTAGAGGGCACCTTCACCAGTAGAGTCATTGATTGTATATAAAGATGGACAGTGTCTCTCCATCTTCTTCCATTGCACAAAAGTGAAGCCAAATTACCCACAAGACAAGCGTTGACATATTGTATCGGGGAGTATACAATGTAATTAAAAAGTTAGATATGATATTAGGTCATTTCTTGTTGTTAACCAAAAATTGCAGTGCTGAACCGTCAAAGCTGAGTGTTTTATTCTGAAAATAAACCGGATGTTTTAATATTGTTTCGATGTCTGACTTCTCGTCCCGCTTGATCTCTTCTGTGGTAAATTGATGTGCCGTGCTCCGGCAAAAATAGCAAAAGTGGAAGCAAACACATTGAATAAATGAAAACGCATCTGGTGGAATTTAGGCTTTAGACGGTGCTCTTTCTTTTGCTCATTGCAGATTTTGATTTAGTATATGAATATTTAAGTCTTTGGTACTTTTCAATATTAAACTGCCTTTATGAGACTGTCGTATGGATGACTGTGAACATACACAGTGTGTGTTTTAACTGTTCCTCTTTGTCTTCGCTTTTGCAGAGGTTTCCCAGTCTGTGAAGATCCCAGTTCTTATAGGCTCCGGAGTGACTTATGAAAACATCCAACATTACATCGGATCAAACGGCATGATCGTCGGCTCTCATTTCAAGGACGGCGGTCGATGGGCCAATGCAGTCGACCCGGAGAAAGTGAAGAGGTTCATGGGAAAGATACGCGAGCTCCGAAATTGAGAGGGACGTTTTTCTGCCATCACACAAAAAGAAAACAAATTCAATTGAACAACCACTGTATGTGTGTCGTCCCCTCGTTCATGCACGGCCTCCTCCGACCTCCACCTCAGCAACAAGGAAGTGTGGACAACAGCAACGAGAGGAAATCCCTCCTGCATATTATCACATATGCTCTTTTGTAAAGTGTCTCCAGATAACACTTGAAAAATAATGATTGATTGATTATGTTCACCTTGAATAAACACTATCAACCACAACATTAAAAAAGAAGATTTATTTGCCTTTTTTTTGTACATTTTATAAATACACACAAATAGAAAAAACATCACATTCGATCTTATTTACACTCTTGATTCTTCAATGAACAAAACGTGTAACATGAAATCATGAGCACCCACAGAAAAGTACAAAATGTTCACCTCAATTTAAAAAAAACAAATGAACAGTGGTTTTGTAGTTATTCCTCTAAAGCCACTTAGAAGCAAAAACAACATTTATCTCAGGAAATTCACATTCAGTTTTTTATGTTTTTCACTCATCATAAATGTAATACAGGTCAACATGGAGTGAGAGTAACTCTCGATACACTTCTTAAAATAAATGTCTAAAGCTAAGGCACGCAATCAAACATGTTCTGAATAAAACAAAAGAAGCATCACTCGAAATGTGCCAAAGTACAACGATCGATATCGGATCAGCAACAGTATCACAATAACTTTTACACAACTCCAACTGTCGAAGAGCTGAACTCAAAAACAATCCAACAAATCAAACAACTCCACTGTTCTCGTTAATGTACACGGGCGTTAATGTGGATGGAACTGATTGTGTCCTAATACTGTAAACAAGCTTGTCATACAGTAGATGAAGGAGATGAAGGCTGAGTGGTGAAGGTAGCAGTGCAGGGTGCTTCTATTCAAAATGAAACAAACGCTTGTGTAGCTTCATTTGGCAGATATTTGAACACATGAATCTCAAACATTTGCAGAAGTTACTGAGATACTGAGATGGCGATGGAAAACCTGAGTAACTGAAGGCACTGTGCTGCACACTGAGCGGTGATGTGATGATGTCATTAATGAGAAACACCCCCCCTCCTCGTTGATCCATCATATCTGCTCAGTAGTTGTAGAGGCGCTGGCAGGGCTGCTTGAAGTGGCCGTAGCGCTTCTCTGCGGGAGAGGATCGTGTTTTAGCCAGGTTCTGTCTGTGGAGGGCGCTGCGGCTCAGCTTCCTGCCCTCATGCTGGACCTTGGCTCTCTGGGCGGCCAGCAGCTGGATGTTGCAGGGCAGAGGGATCCCCCAGGCGGCCAAACGCCAGGATATGTGCCGCCTCACTGCCACGGGCCTGGACAGAGGGGGGGAAGGGGGTTACCACGTGTCAAAATCGCTTACTATATTAGTAGTAGGCTACGTTTGTGATGATTGAGGGTCGAGTTTCTCTCATATGACAGGTGTGTAGGAGAGGAATGAATCCATCATAAGTTAACAAAGACCTGCACACTGTCTGAAACTGAAACGCTGCCAATGTTTTTGTGAACATTTTGTTCTATTAAGAAAGCTTTCAGGTCTTTGCTAATTAAAAACAAACAGTATTTAAATATTAAGTGACTGCCTACAGAACTTCTCAGTTGTTTCTATGGTCCTGAAACAGGTATCAAATAGATTATTATTAGTATTGTATTGAAGTTTAAAATGTGGATATATAAGCTTTGTGTGAATGATGCAGCTCTATAACCCCTGAAAGCAATTCAAAATGTTTACCACAAATATGAGGATAATTTTAAGGGTCTTGGATGCTCTTATTCTCTCAAGATGTGAGGAAATCTTGAGATTACTGTGAATATCACCAGGAGGATTAAAATGACCTATAGTAGATTATTGTGTGCCCACTTACAGCAATATCTCAAACATACAGCTCAGAAAAAAATGAATAGACCACTGCAACAATCTGTTTTCTCTGGTTCTACTATCAAGGTAATAGTTTGTCATATAAGCTAGCAAGTGACAGAAAGCTAACGTTAGCTGTTATTTGTTGGTAGCCAATGTGTTTTGAAACATGTTGTTTCCCTGTTAACTGTGTTTCAAGTTTCTGCTCCATCAAGTTTAAATATTAATAATTTATCTGATAATATATTTAACACTTAAAACCTGGAACACAGAGCGAGAGCAGTGCGAGGCAGAGTCAGGTGACTTGTATCTGCTCCCTGCTTCAGTCAGATCCTACATTTCCAAACAGTCCTGTACATGAAGCATCTTCTGCTCTGTTTACTTGCATCCCGTCATAGTGTGTTCTTCTGTTCTACTCCTTTCACAGTCTTTGCTTTTTTTCCATCATGTCCTCCCTTCTCCCCGTCTGACAGATCCTGTCTGATAGAGTATGTATGCTCAGTATAGGCTGCTGTATATCCTTATGATAAAATGAACTCTTCTCACCTGCTTCCACCTCTGCACCTTGCGCTGCCCGTTTCATTTTGAATGTGGGTGCTATCAGTGCAGAACTTTTTAGAGATTTAGTTTGATTTCTGTGCCTTCATTATAGAGACATGACAGTGTCAAAAACCAGGAAGAGAGAAAGTGGGGACGACATGCCGGAAAGGAGACACAGGTCAAATTTGAACTCAGTCTGTCCGTTTGGAGGACTACAGCACTAACCGCTACACCTCAGGCACCTCATCAGTGCAGAACCTTTGAACCAGACGCTGGTAAAACAGCCTCTGAATTTGGTATTGATCTTTCCAGTCATGGAGTACACGGCACATTAAGAGTTTTTGACAGTAAGACAAATTCAAACGAGCTTTAAAAAGGCTGACACGGATATCTTTACTTATTTTATTCATCTAGTGTTGTGAAGTTTTTTAAAAAGTATAAATTGAGGTCAAGATCCAAGACAAATGTGCTGGAGGTGTTACTGTAAAGCTACCTTGAAGAATCCTCTTCGTCTCCGTCAGAGCCGTCCTCCTCCTCCTCCTCCTCCTTCTCCTCCTCTGCTCGACTCATGCTCCGCCTCATCTGGTACACAGACATGCTGGGATGCTCGATCAGCAGGTTCTCCAGGGGGTCCGCCTCAGGGGCCGACAGCAGCCGGGTCTCTGTGTAAAACAAAACATCCCGGTTCAAACAAAAGAACTAATTCAATTAGACTGATGAGAGGAACACTATAACGTCTATCTCTTTACCTGGGAGATTTACAATGACCCATCCCCCCTCCTCAAACTCCATCAGCTCGTCATCTGCGACCTCAAAGTCCTCGTCGGAGTTCCAGAGCAGGTGAGAGAGAATCTTTCCGAACATTGCTAAAGCTCTGTGGCGATCTGTAATGTATCACAGACACAGTGGGGGGAACGTTAAGGTGATGACTTTAAATAAATATACTTATTTTTTAGATAAAACATTATTTCATTTCTTTTTTTTTATTTGTTCCGTAAATGTCAAAAAACACAACAGAAAAGGAAAAAGAAAAAAAAACAATTCACACTTTATCCCATGTACGGAAATGAGCAGGGAAAGAATAAATCTTGTTTTGCCTGGCCCCTTACTCAAAAAGCAAAAAATAAATGTCTGGATGGTCTGTCCAAATTAAAATCAATGACTGAATATCATGCCAACATAAAACAATCTGACAATTCAGTCTTCACTTCCTCAGAAATTAGAAATTAAATTATCTAACCTCATCCACTTGAACCTTCTCCCTGCTTGTGTTAGTTTGCAAATTGATGATACCAACAGCTCCCTCTAGTGGCTGTTCCTGCGTACGACCTGTCATGTCCATGGCTCTGTATCAACAACTGCTCTCATTACCCTCCTTCAGAAACCTGATCTGAGTACCAACTAAGTTGTTCCGCTGTTGTGACGGAGAGTCCTGAGGTCAGTGTAGAAGTGAAGTGGCTGACAGAATATGATCATACAAGAGGATGAAATTACGACAGAGACATTAAACAATCTGTCACACTGAAGATTCCTTCCAGGCGACCTCAGCCTGCAGCTGACTGACCTTTGGTGTCAAACTGATTCATCCCCATGTTTAATATCCTGATTCTTGAGTTTTGTCAGATTGTTATTACCGTGTAAGAAACTGTATTCTCTACCTATTGTGTAATACATTTGAAATGCAGTAAAGCGTTGCCTTAGTAACACTAAAACTGAGCAGATAAGTTATCAAAGTAGAGTTAATAAGATACTGACCCCTTCCTGTTTATGTGAGTAACTCCATAACTGAAGGTCAAACGAAGGTACAATACTATGAAGTCAAATATTTATGTCTGATTCTAGTTTTCAGAAGATCATTTTTTTAATAAATTATTGAAAATATACTCTGGATATTACATTTATGTACAAAATGGTTTGATAAAAGTACAAATAGGCTTCATGACATCTATTTTTACACATTACAGATATCAGTAGGCTTCACCAATAGAGCTGTGGTTTAACAGATAAACATATTTCCATAAATAGAT